>NW_026046044.1:0-146183 GCF_023898315.1 Schistocerca nitens
CACGACAGCCGACCTCCTACATTTGTACGCCGCAAGCCACCCAACGGTGTGTGGCGGAGGGCACTTTACGTGCCACTGTCATTACCACCCTTTGCCGTTCCAGTCGCGTATGTTACGCGGGAAGAACGACTGTCTGAAAGCCTCCGTGCGCGCTCGAATCTCTCTACTGTTACATTCGGGATCTCCTCGGGAGGTATATACGTACGGGGAAGCAATATGTTCGATACCTCATCCGGAAACGCACCCTCTCGAGAAAAACCTGGCGAGCAAGCTACACCGCGATGCAGGGCGCCTCCCTTGCAGAGTCTGCCACTTAGCCATCTCCGTAACGCTATCACGGTTACCACATACCCCTGTGACGAAAACGTTGGATCTTTCTCTATCTTCCTCCGTCAACCCGACCTGCTACGGGTCCCACACTGGTGGGCAACACTCACGTATGGGTCGGTCGAACGCGTGTTTCTGTAAGCCACCTCCTTTGTTGATGGACTACATTTTTTTGTTTTTGCTAAGCATTCTCCCAATGCATCTCAACCTGGTACCCGCCTTACCAACAATTTACTTTTATCTGATCATCATTCCACTTCCAAATCATTCCGCACGCCTACTCCCAGATACATATTTTACAGACGTCACAGCTACCAGTGTTTGTCCCGCTATCATATAATCAATCACACAGTAAAGGATCCTTCTTTCTGTATATTCGCAATACATTACATTTGTCTATGTTAAGGGGACAGTTGCCACTCCCCCTGCACCGGGTGCCTATCCGCTGCCGATCGTCCTGCAACCTCTCTGTATACTACATACAGCATCATCCGCGAAACGACGCATGGAACGTCCGCCACTATCTACTAGGTCATTTATATGATGTGAATTGTGAAAAAGCAATGGTCCCATAACACTCCCCCGTGGCACGCCAGGGGTTACTTTAACGTCTGTAGACGTCTGTCTCTCCATCGATAACAACATGCTGTGTTCCGTCTGCTGACATCTCTTCAATCCAGCCACACAGTTGGTCTGATATTCTGTAGACTCTTACGTCGTTGATCAGGCGACGGTGCGGAGCTGTCTCGAACGCCTTCCGGACGTCAAGGACAATGGCATCCACCTGGGAGCTTTCTGGGTCTCATGGGCAAATAAAGCGAGCCGGGTCTCACACACGATCGCTGTTTCCGGAATCCATGTTGATTCCTACATAGTAGACTCTGGAGTTTCCACAAACGACATGATACTCGAGCAAACAACATGTTCTACAACACATCGACGTCAGAGATATGGGTCTATGGTTTTGCGCATCTGCTCGACGACTGGGACTACCTGTGCTCTTTTCCAATCATTTGGAACCCTCCCTTCCTCTCCAGAGACTTGCGGTACACGGCTGTTAGGAGGGGGGCAGGTTGTTTCGCGTACCCTGTGTAGGAATCGCGAATTGGTAATCCCGTCGGGTCCGGCGGACTTTCCCATTCCTCCTGGACACTTACTTCGATGTCAGCCAGTTTCTCGTTCGTGCGAGCATTTAGAAGACGGAACTGCAGAGTGCGGTCCGTCCTCTGTGAAACAGCTTTGGAAACAGGTGCTTAGGTATTTCACCACAGCTTTACGCGTGTCATCCTCTGTTTCAATGCCATCGCCATGCCGGAGTGTCTGGATATGCTGTTTCGAGCCACTTACCGATTCAACGCAAGACCGCAACGTCCTAGCATTTTCTGTCAACGTCGGTCGGTACATAGGGTTTGTTCTACTTTCGAATTCACTGAACGCTTCACGCATAGCCCTCCTTACGCTCACTTTGACATCGTTTAGCTTCCCGTTTGTCTCGGAGGATTTTGGCTGCGTTTTAAACTTTGGGTGAAGCTCTCTTTGCTTTCGCAATAGTTTCCTAACGTTGTTGTTGTTGTAGTAGTATACCACGGTGGGTTTTTTTTCCCATCCCTCACAGTTCTACACTCGGCACGTACCTGTCTAAAAACGCATTTTTACCATTGCCTTGCACTTTCTCCATGAACACTCAACATTGTCAGTGTCGGAACAGGCATTTGCGTTTTCATCTGTCAGGTCGTCTGGAAATCTGCCTTCTATTACTCTTGCTAGCCAAACAGATACACCGTCCTCCCTGCAACGGCCTTATGATCACTGCGTCCCTGTTCTGCACATACAGAGTCGAAACACGTTCGGGTCTGTTTGTCATCAGTAGGTCCACGATGTCATCTCCACGAGTCGGTTCTCTGTTCATTTTGCTCGAGGTACTTTTCGGACAGTGCACTCAGTATAATGTCACTCGATGCTCTCTGTCCCCCAACCACCCGTCCTGAACATCATCTGAGTGTCCCAGTCTATATCGGGTACATTGAAATCTCCACCTAAGACCCTAACATGCTGAGGAAAATGTATGTGAAATGTGTTTCCAAATCCGTCTCTCCGTTGTTCTGCCACTAATGCTGCTGCGTCGGGAGGTCGGTCAAAGGAGCCAATTATTATTAAACCTAGCTCGGTTGTTGAGTGTAACCTCCACCCACAATATTTCACAGGAACCACCCACTTCTACTTCACTACAGGATCAAAACCACTACTAAACAGCGACGAACACACCACCACCGGTTGCATGCAATCGAGCCTTTCTAAAACACCGTCCGTACCTTTGTGACAATTTCGGCAGAATTTATCCCTGGCGTCAGCCAGCTTTCTGTACCTTATAACGATTGCAGAGCTTCGGTGCTTTCTCTGTCAGCGCTTGCGGTTCCGGTACTGTACCAACGCAGCTTCGACAGTTGACAAACAATACCGATTGCTGCTTGGTCCCCGCACCCGTTGAGGCTGCTGTTGCCCCCTTTCTGTACTTGCCCAAGGCCATCTAACCTAACACAAACCGCCCAGCCCACGCCACACAACCCCTGCTACCCGTGTAGCCGCTTGTTGCGTGCAGTGCTCTCCACCTACGACTATAACATGCCTTCGACATTCGCACTGTACAACACCTTAGGTTAGGGTTGGCGTCGCTTGGGTTAGGTTAGGTTACGTTGGTTGGACGTGGGTTAGGTTAAGGGTTAAAGTTAGGTTAGGCGTCAAAGTTAGGTTAAGCGTTCGGACGTGAGGCGTCAGGTGGCCGCACCTACCTTACGGCCGGACATCTTAGGTTAGGCTAAGGGCGCCGAGGTCACGTTACGTTCACCTTCGGGCGCCACACGTAGCTGTCACAGGTAGGTCGTAGTTCGGTCGGTCGGTCGGTCGGTCGGTCGGTCGGTCGGTCGTCGGCAAGCCGCAAAAAAACTACAGACGACGTCGACAAAACCGCCGCAAGACCGAGCAGGAGGCAGATATATACCGAGCGCCAAAGAGACCGACCACACACACACACACACACACACAACAAAAAAAAAACAAAAACAAAAACACACAAAAAACACCACCCACCGGCCAAACGGGCACCACAAAACCCACAAAGCCGAGCACCACACGTCGCGACCAGAGGCAACCCCGCAACCGCAACGGCGCTTTCCGCACCGGGCCGGATGCACGTACGACAACACCGCTACCCGTACACAAGGCCTCCCATTGCACACAGCCGCTCTGTGTTCAACATCATCAATGGCGCGCCCGCGGCTCGTCGCGGTCGCAGCCATGACGCCGCCGCCACTTTTGCACCAACACATTCACGCACCGCAAAACAGCTCGCCGACCCACCGACACAGCACAGCCGACAAACAAAAACAACCGCGGCGGCGGCAACAAAACAAACAACTCGCACCAAGCGTCCGACAGAAAACAAACGGACAAGCACAGGCCTCTGCTAACGACCACGACACAGCGGCACGCTGCTCCTTTCCCGCCACTCTCGATTCACAGCGCACGCGACCCCGTCGACGACGACGACGACGACGACAACGACACGCGACGGGCTCGCTTCCCGCAACCTACACCTTTCCGCCACCGCCACTACGCACGGCTCCACCCGACGCCCGTCGCAACGGCACTACTGCACGCACTATCACCCGCCGCCGCCGCCTCTCCCCCCCTTCCCGTACACAACAACACAGCCAAAAAACACACTCACGACCCAAACATGACAACATGATGGCACGTGCATCGGCGCACACCCCCAACCAGTCACCGTCGACACAACCACACGCAAGGCACGGAAACCGGCGTCCTTCCACGTTGCCATCAAAGCAGCACAAACAACCACAGGAGGAACCACCAACAACAGCCGGCCGGCCGGCAACCACCAAACGCACATTCCCGCTCGCCACCACACACCTCTCGGCAGCCGTTTCGCAAAGACAAGACATGACGCGACATCATCGCATCACGGGCGACGCACGCACACCGACCCACTTTCCCCGCCCGTCTCTCTCTCTCTTTTTCTTCCGACGCCTTCGGCCGAGCACACACGTACGTGGCACAACGCCCAACACAGTCACACACAGTCGACAGGCGCACGCCCAGGCACGCAACGACGCAGCGCAGCAAAGGCGCCCGCGACACATACCTCCTCTCCCGTCTCGCCGCCGACCGCCAGCCAGCCACTCGCAATGTGCACTGGCCAACCGGACACACGTCCACCGCGCCGCCTCCGACCACCCGCCAGGGGGCGCTCACGTCCGCGACAACAGCGCGGCCCGCCGCCGGGCGGGCCCAGCCCGGCCCAGGCGGCGCGCGCTGCTCTGCACTCGGCGCGCCGCGCCCCACATCCTGCTGCAGACCGGGCTCGTCTCTCTGTACGCGTCTGCGTCTGCCCGCATCTCATCTTCCTGCGCATCGACACAACGAGGCCACGTGAGCAAACCCCCGTCACAACGCCACATCACGCACTGCCTTGTCGACCGCCTAAATGCACTCACCCACCAGCCATCCGCTTCGTCCTCTTCTTGCTTACTCGTTGTTCGTCGTCGTTGCTGCTGCACCAGCAGCAGCGGCGGCGGCGGCGGCAGCGCACACAGCCCCAGCCGGCCGCATCCGAGGGGGCCCCGCCGCCAGCGTCGCCTCCTTGGGCACAGGTGCGGTGCTGTGGCCGCCCATCCAACCGCATTTGCTGGCCGTCCCAGCCGCCAGGCAGGCGTTCCCACTGCCGCGCACCGCCTCTGCTGCAGAAGACGAACAAACGAAACGTACAAACATACACGCGCCCGAAGCGTGGCCACACACGGACGGGACCGACAGGCTCCAAGGCGACCAAACGATGGAAACACAAACACAAAAACAAAAGACACGCGAGCGAGCGGGCGAGCACGCAAGCAGTCGCCTCGCCTCTGTCCTCCCGCCCCCGCCCTTCTCCCCACCACATGCCCACAAACACCACCGCCTGCCCGCATCTCCACATTCGCCCCCTCCATTTGTTCCCTTGCGTTCGTTCGTTCCTTCCTTCCATGTGTCTGCGTGCGCGGCGCCTCTCCAACATCCGCCGTCCGTCCCGTTTTCGCCGTACCACACGCCACCGTCGGCGCCGCCTCGCCTCGCCTCCTCCCAGGCCACCACCGCCGCCGCCCCTGTCCGCCCCGCACACCACCATACACCGCTGCTTGTCCTGGCCGTTGCCACCAAAGGCGCCAGCCGCAAACCGCGCCAAACGCCGCAGCGCGCGTGCGTCCTTCCTTCCTTCCTTCCTTCCTTGCTTGCTTGCTTGCTTGCTTCTCCGTGCCGACGCTGCCTCTATTCCCGCACTGCGCGTACCGGAGTGACACGCGCACCCCCCTCGCGAACGCACGACTCATTGTCCTTGTTGTTTCTCCTCTTTCTTACGTCTTTGTTTCTTGTTTTTTTTTTTTGTTTTGTTTTTGTTTTTTCTTTTTCCTCCCACCGCCGCATGTGACACAATGGCCTCCCTCCCCCTTTCGTTCGTTGTCGCCGCTTTGTTTCTCTTTCCCATTGGTGCACGTCCGACGCGCTCCATTTCCACCACACCACGGCCATCGGCCTCCTCAACGGGCAGGCGCAGTGTGCCATTCTCCGGCGCCCAAGCACACCGCGCGGCTCGCTCTCCTCGCCCCCACGCCACGCCACGCCACGCCACGCCACGCCACGCCACGCCACGCCACGCAGCACAAATGCTGCCGTCTCGCAACACGACACACGGTGCGCACACCCCCGACCGCGCGGCTCTTAAAAGGCATGGCACCGGCGACATGCGCCGCCCCGGCCCGCACCCGTCGTCTCACGTTCACTGCCGGCCGCGTCTGCGGCTACAACCGCACCACAACAACGGTCCCCTCCCGGCAACACATTTGTTGCACAAACACAACCGCCGAGCGCAGCGCGAGCCACCCACACGCGCCCTCCCCGTCTTTAAAGCCTCCGCGTCTCCTTTCTCCTTTCGCGCCCCCTCCCATCTCCCGAATATGCCAGCAGCGGTGCCACTACCGCGAAACGGACACGCCTTCCGGGCCACATGCAAGGGCACGCCCACCACCAACTACTGCCATATTCGCGGACGCAGTTAGGCAACACGCAACGCACTCTCTCTCCACCTACTTTCACTCTCTCTCTCTCTCTCGTCCCTTCTCTTTAAAACACACAAACCAACCAACCAACCACGGCTAACACACTTTTTCGCGACACCTTTGACTGCCGTGACGGCAGCTATCGACCTTCTAAACACACACACACACACCCACCCACCCCTACATACACACCCTTCGCTACACCGGACAACAACAGCGTACACAACAGGAGGGCACACGAAACGGCAGGCAAGGGCAAGGCATTCTCATAGATTCCTCCTCCGAGCCATGTCGGCGAACGCTTTTTTTTTCATCCGGGAAGGCAATGCAATTCAGCCGTCGCCACGGCCGACACTTGCAGCCGCGCCGTAAACGCCTCTCAGTGCGGCTGCAATGCACGGGAACGTTCCGCTGCTATAGACAGCGCCTCTCCGTTTTTCCCTGCTTCGTTTTCCGGTGATTGCTTCTCCATTTTGTTTGTTTGTTTTATTACTTTCCGTTCCCCTCCTCCACCATTGTTTCCGTCCCCAACAGTTTTGCTCATTCCACACGTTCTGCCCAGACACGACACTCGACCGATCAAAGGTCAGCCTTTCGTCACCGTTCGCGGCGCCGACGGTGCCACAGTGCGACTGGTGTTCACACCGACACGTTGCCATGACGCCGGTGTATCGCGCCGATATTGACAGTTACTCAGAGCCGCCGGATCGGATCACATCACCGACACACCTGCCATTTCACACCGGGGGACACAGACCAACGAAACGCGTGTACGCCCATAGCCTCACGCTTACTGTACTCAACCGAACACACGTGCACCTTGAATGACGTGCGTGCGCACAACAGTCCAATCAATCATCAGTCAAACTGCAAGAAACGGCTATCATCACAAATCAAGGGCAACCGTGCGTGTCGCCTACCCCACCCGCCCGTACATTTCTTGGCGACATCGTAATGGATATGCATGATAGTACGACACGTCCATTTAAAACGTCAACCAACACACCAACGCGCCGTACAGCAAAGGGAATAGTCGACGGCAACACAACATTTCACCCTCGCCATCATGTATGATGTGACAACAGACACCCGCAGACGGCCGTAACGGTGACAGCCAACAATCAATCAATCGCGAGGACTTTCAATTGCAGTCACGTGACTAACCGGGCAGACGGAGACAAAGAAATGAATCAGCGCCACAGACAGCACCAACACCTCCTATCTATCTATCTATCTATCTATCTATCTATCTATGTGTCGACAAACAACCACGCCAGGACTCGTGCACGCATTCCACGTCACACCGGCGGCAACCAAACCCTCGCGGCCGTACCCCAGTAACCACAACCACATTCGAGACCACACCACCAGCTGCCTCGCAACCACAACCAAACCGGGTAGCTATGCCGCCCCCCTCTCACACACACACACACACACACACACACACAAACAATTCCGCTCTTCCCGCAAAGGCAATTTGGTGGCCCTGAAAAGGGCCGTTTTGCCGCTCTCGCAACGGAGGGAGCTTCCTTCCTTCCAAGAGCCGAAGTAACAACCTCCCCTCCTTACTTGGAGCTCGTGTACTTGGTCACCGCCTTCGTGCCCTCGCTCACGGCGTGCTTGGCCAGCTCGCCAGGCAGCAAGAGCCGCACAGCCGTCTGGATCTCGCGGGACGTGATGGTCGAGCGCTTGTTGTAGTGCGCCAGGCGAGACGCCTCGGCCGCAATGCGCTCGAAAATGTCGTTCACGAAGCTGTTCATGATGCTCATCGCCTTCGACGAGATGCCCGTGTCGGGGTGCACCTGCTTCAGCACCTTGTAGATGTAGATGGCATAGCTCTCCTTCCTCTTGCGCTTCTTCTTCTTGTCGCCCTTCGAAATGTTCTTCTGCGCCTTGCCGGCCTTCTTGGCGGCCTTCCCGCTAGTCTTGGGCGGCATCTCGAACGTACAACAACAAGCAGCAAGCGCTCCGCTCTAGTCAGCGTCTCCCCACACAGTGGCACCCGCCGCTACCGCAACACCGCACCTTTACCAGCTCGCCCTGTTGCGGCCGCCGACCAATGGGGCGCGCGCGCAACCGGCCGCCGCACCCGAGCCCATAAAGGGACCCCCACCCCGCCGCCGCCGGCACACGCACGCACTCCGCTGCTCGACTCGCTGCGGCTCGCACCGTTACGGTTACGTGTTTCACGCTTACGCCACTAGCCAAACGCCATGTCCGGACGCGGAAAGGGAGGCAAAGTCAAGGGCAAGTCAAAGTCCCGCTCAAGCAGGGCTGGGCTCCAGTTCCCGGTCGGCAGAATCCACCGCCTCCTGCGCAAGGGAAACTACGCCGAGCGCGTCGGCGCCGGGGCGCCCGTCTACCTCGCCGCCGTCATGGAGTACCTCGCGGCTGAGGTGCTCGAGCTGGCCGGAAACGCGGCCCGCGACAACAAGAAGACGCGCATCATCCCGCGCCACCTGCAGCTCGCCATCCGCAACGACGAGGAGCTCAACAAGCTCTTGTCGGGCGTCACCATCGCACAGGGTGGTGTCCTGCCCAACATCCAGGCCGTCCTGCTGCCAAAGAAGACCGAGAAGAAGGCCTAAACAGGGACCGCGGCGCTGCGCTTGCGTGCTCCCTGCACGCAAACGCAAACGCGCCTTTGCCTTGCCGGCTCGCCTCACAACAATCGGCCCTTTTCAGGGCCACCACACAAACCTACGTCCAAAGCAAAGTTTCCGTCGTCCTCGCCGCACTTTACAACAACGTCCACAGTCATTCATTCGCAGCCGGCGCCGGCGCACGTCCGCCATCTTGTCCACAGCCCGTGTGGCCGAACACACACACACATTTTTTCTGCACCCCTCCACGCACGCACAGTCGCGTTCCAAACAACGACAACGACATCAATACACCAATAATGTGATGTGATCATTGTTAATATGTTCATAATTAAAAGAGCGCGCGCGACACACACACAGCGCGTAACGGCCCGACGACGGACGACACGCGGGGCCGCCGCGCGCGCTCTCCAAACACACAGGCACAGCACAAACCAAACCAAACAGCTGATCCGATCGATGGTCCCGGCCCGCGCCACAAACAAACCACGCACACACCGGACTCAGCCGCGCCCTCCCGCATCCATCACACACACACGTCACGTCGAATCTCCAAACGGAACGCACGCACGCAAAGCAACAGAGGCGCACAACAACAACAAACACAGAGGCAGGCAGGCAACACAGACCCTTTCGCACTTTTCAATTTCCGAACAGTGTGGTGGCCCTGAAAAGGGCCGTTTTTCGTCTCTCCCACCAAGCACGGGCAACGGCACGGCCGCGGGAAGGCCACAGCACAGCACACCGGCTGCCTGCCTAACCGCCGAAACCGTACAGGGTGCGCCCCTGCCTCTTCAGGGCGTACACCACGTCCATGGCCGTCACAGTCTTGCGCTTGGCGTGCTCAGTGTACGTCACCGCGTCGCGGATCACGTTCTCCAGGAACACCTTCAGCACTCCGCGGGTCTCCTCGTAGATCAGACCAGAGATGCGCTTCACGCCGCCCCTGCGAGCCAGGCGGCGGATGGCGGGCTTCGTGATGCCCTGGATGTTGTCGCGCAACACCTTGCGGTGCCGCTTGGCGCCACCCTTCCCCAGCCCCTTTCCTCCCTTGCCGCGGCCTGTCATTCTTCCTCCTCCTCAAGCAAAAAAAGCACAAGCGGCAGCTCCTCACCCGGCGCTAGCGAGTCGGCTACGGTGCGCCGTGAGCGCGCGCCGCCCCCCTATATAGACTCTGGCCCGCCCTCCCCCCACCACGCGCACCGAGGGCATATAAGCGCAGCGCGGGCCCGCGCGGGCCCGTTGTCAAGGCAGCACCGGACGCTTCGCTACCGCACGCACCGCTAACCGCTATGGCCCGCACAAAGCAAACGGCCCGCAAGTCCACCGGCGGAAAGGCGCCGCGCAAACAGCTCGCCACCAAGGCGGCGAGGAAGAGCGCGCCCGCCACCGGCGGCGTCAAGAAGCCCCACCGCTACAGGCCGGGCACCGTCGCCCTGCGAGAAATCAGGCGCTACCAGAAGAGCACAGAGCTGCTCATCCGCAAGCTGCCGTTCCAGCGCCTAGTGCGCGAGATCGCCCAGGACTTCAAGACCGACCTGCGCTTCCAGAGCTCCGCAGTCATGGCCCTGCAGGAGGCCAGCGAGGCCTACCTCGTCGGCCTCTTCGAAGACACCAACCTGTGCGCAATCCACGCCAAGCGCGTCACCATCATGCCCAAGGACATCCAGCTCGCGCGCCGCATCCGCGGCGAGCGCGCCTAAACCGCTTAGCCGCGGCACGGCACCGCACGCGCGCAACACAAAAACGGCCCTTTTCAGGGCCACTAACATCTCTCCGTCGCGAGCAAAACTTTTGTCGGTCTTGCCGCCCAGCCTCTCTCTCTAGCCCCGTTAAAACAACCACCACAATTCCCACCCTCCCGTCCACAGCCGCTCTCGCCAACAATCACATTCGACGTCATCAACACCCCACCCCCTTCAGTACACACACACACACACACACACACAAACAAACAGCCGGACGACGTCACCCACGGGTGGCTGGCCGCCGCCGTCTCCGAGGCGCCACCGCGCCTTCCCAATTCCCGCCGGCCACTTCCACGTCTCAACGTCTCCCTTTCAGAGACAGAGGACACACACACACAAAAACAAGACGCGCCATCCGCAAAGCAAGCAGAGTCTCCAGAAACATGAGAAACCAACCGTCGGCCGCCGCACAAAATACAAAACACAAAACAAAAAAACGGCCACAACCGCTCCGCTACCGCGCGCCGCCGCCTACCGCCACCGGCCCCACAATCCATCCACCACGGCACGCAAACAGTACCCACAAGGGTCATACAGAAACGCCACACAAACATCAACCAACCACACACACACACACACACACACACCGGCGCATGCACGCACGGCCACCCAAACAACACAACACAACGCGCCAGGCACGACAATCAACGCCTTCCCGACGTCCTCTGATGGCCCTGAGAAGGGCCGTTTTGGGCCGCGCGCAGCCGTGCCATCGCGCGCCACTAGACGACGCGGGGGAGGGGGGTGGGGGACGACGGGGTCAAGCGCCAGCCCTTCCCCTTTCCTTTCTTTACTTTACTTCACTTCACTTCTTCTTCTTGGGCGACGCCTTCGCCTTAGACGGCGTCGTCGCCTTCTTCGGGCGCGGCGCCTTCGGCTTCTTCGTCGGAACCTTGGCGGCCTTCTTCGCCTTCGACGGCGACTTGGCCTTGGCCGGCTTGGCCGCAGCCGCCTTCTTCGCACCCGCGGGAGCCGCCGACGCCGCAGACGCCTTCTTGGCGGCGCCCGCCTTCCGACCGGTCGCCGCCTTCACGCCACCAGCCTTCTTTGCGCCGGCCGCACGGGCGCCCTTCTTCTCCTTGCTGGCCGGAGCGGCGCGCTTCTTCTTCGCACCGCCGGCACGGGCCTTGCCGCCCTCGGCCGCCCCGCCGCCGGCGCCGGCAAGCTTGAAAGAGCCGGACGCGCCCTTCCCCTTCGTCTGCACCAGCTCGCCAGCCACGACGGCCGACTTGAGGTACTTCTTGATAAAGGGCGCCAGCTTCTCCGCGTCCAGCTTGTAGTGCGCGGCAATGTACTTCTTGATCGCCTGCAGCGACGAGCCGCCGCGCTCCTTCAGACTCTTGATGGCGGCCGTCACCATCTCAGAGGTGCGCGGGTGCGCAGGCTTGGCGCGCGGCTTCTTCGCAGACGCCGCAGACTTGGCCTTCTTCGTCGTGCCGGTGGCGGCGGGTGCCGCAGCAGTCTCGTTCGTAGCCGCCTGATCTGCCATTATTTCGACGGACGACGCGCGTACGCACACGAGAGCGAGAGCGAGAGCGAGAGCGGCAGGCGGCAAGCACGGCGGCAGAGAATAGCCGCCGCGCCGCTTTTTTTTTTTTTTTTTTTTTTTTTTTTTTTTTTTTTTTTTTTTTTTTTTTTTTTTTTTTGTGTGTTGAAGGCAAGGGTGCTATCGCCTGGGGCGATTGGTCCCTCTTGTGTGCTGGTAGGGTTACTTAATTGGGGTCACTATTTATTTATAAATAGGGGCACCATTTTTATTCTTTGGAGGTCCCTTTGGGCACTGATTTGGTCCTTTAGGGCCTCGTTAGTGGTCTTCATTTGGTCATGGCCTATTTCTCTTCTGCTTTTTGTGGTTTCATTTATCTATCCTAACATTCTTGATCCTATGTACTAAACACACTTTCTTGCTGTTCTGACCTATATTTCTATCTACAGTTGCTTGATGTTTCTAACCTATGTAATATCTATCCTTATTTGCTGTTTCTAACCTATGTATTACCTACGCTTGCTTGAACATTCTTGATCCTATGTACTAAACACACTTTCTTGCTGTTCTGACCTATATTTCTATCTACAGTTGCTTGATGTTTCTAACCTATGTAATATCTATCCTTACTTGCTGTTTCTAACCTATGTATTACCTACGCTTTCTTGATGTTTCCACCTAGATCTCGTCCTGGCTCTCTTGATGTTTCCATTATGTTCTACAGTAGTCATCCTAGTCTCTTAGTTGCGAATGATGGTCAATGGCACCCTGATTTTGTGCCAGGGTGCTGGTTCGTACGTGGCGATCTCCTCTAACTGATTAAGGTCAGGTCTGAGTCTGTTTACCTTATCCACTAGTCTCGTTGTTGCCTCCTTTACGAGTTCAGCCATTCTTGGCATCTCCAGTTCCCTGTGAACTCTGTCGGTGCCAGTCCATGGAGGGGCATTCAAGATCAGTTTCAGGCACCTGTTTTGCAGCGTCTGGAGCTTTTCGAGGTTGGTTCTGCATGTGATGCCCCAGGAGGAGCATCCATATAACATGGCTGGTAATATAATTGTTTTGTAAATTTTTAGTTTCGTCACTGGCAGCATGTCTTTGCTAGCCAAGATGGGGTATAAGGCATGGATGGCTTTGGTGGTCTTTGTTTTCTTGTCCTCCAAGTGTGTTTTGAAGGTCATTTTTCTGTCTAGGGTGACACCTAGATAGCGGACTGTTTGTTTCCAGGGGATCCGCTCTCCATTGATTTCTACTCTTTCATGGAGTTCCGGGCGTCGTCTGGTAAATAGAATGGCCTCGGTTTTTGACGCATTTATTTTTATCCGGTTTAGTCTCGCCCATGTTTCAGTTAGGTCGACTTGCTCCTGCAGCTTCCGGATCGTGGTATCCAACCTTCTGTTGCTGGCCAGTAGGGCCGTGTCGTCGGCGAACTGGGCCAGTACTGTGTCCTGGGTTTTTGGCAGGTCATTCACGTACACTGTGAACAGTGTGGGTGAGATGACTGATCCTTGTGGGATGCCCTCGTGGAGGGTTTTTATTTCTGACCTTTTTCCGTTTATGGCCACAAAACATCTTCTATTCGTCAGGTAATTGTCTATGAGTTTGAGGTAGCAGCGGGGGAGATCCGTGTCCTCATATAGTTTGACTAGCAGGTTATCTCTCCATACTTTGTCGTAGGCTTTTTCCACGTCCAGAAGGATTGCCGCCGTGAATCTGGAGAGGTTCATGTTTTTCGTGATGAACTCCGTTATCCTGAGGAGTTGCAGTTCCGCTGACAGCGTTTCCTGATAGGCGAACTGTTCCCTGCGTATGACGTGGTTGTCAAGAAGAGGTTGTCTGATTCGTGGGAGTATTACCCGTTCCAGCACTTTGGACATCGTTGGTAGCAGACTTATGGGGCGGTGGTTTTCTGGTTTTGTGAGATCTTTGCCTTTCTTCGGGATGGGGACGATTTTGCACACTTTCCACACGTCAGGGAAGTGACTCTTTTGGAGGCATGCATTTATTATGCGGGTGAGGAGTACGAGCGGTTTGCGCGGTAGGTGTTTCAGTTGCTCGTTGGACACCTTGTCTGGTCCAGGCGCGGAGTTGTTGTTGAGTCGCCGTAAAATCGTGCGGACTTCGGCTGTGGTTGTTAATTCTGCTGCGTCGTTGATTGGGTTTGTCCTAATTTGTTGGATTGTTGTTCCGATTCTTCTATTGAATTCTTCTTCGTCGGGCAGTTGTGCTGCTCTCTGCTCCACTCTGTTTTGTAATTCGTAAGTGGAGGCAAAAAGTTCCGCCTGCCTAAGATCGTCAAAGACCATGTTGTTTTCGTCCTTGAGGGCTGGTTTGCGTTGTTTTGGTGCCCGTAGGTTCTTTATGAGCTTCCAGTCATCTCGCAGGCGTAGTTGAAGTGCCGACATTCTGTCCTCCCAGACCTCTGCCTTCCACTCTTTTGCTCGTTTGTGAATTTCTCGTGTAAGCCTGTTGACTTCCCTCCTTGCTTGTGGGTCCCTGGTGCGGATCCATCTGCGACGTTCCTGGTTTTTCAGGTATTTGAGGTCCTGAATTAGTGGTGGGAGTGTGTTGTGTTTGACCTCTAGGAATGTTGTTTTGCTGGACGCTCGTTTGTAGGCTGTGGTTATCTTGTCTGTGATGGTGGTGATGGCTTCTTCTATTTGTTGTTCTGTGTTTAGCGCTGCTGTGGGCGTGACATTGTTGTTTAGCCACCGTTCGTATTGTGCCCAGTCGACGTTGATGGTTTGTCGTGGTCGTGGGGGTTCCATTGCGTCACCGATGTGGCCTGTTACTGGAAGGTGGTCTGATGTTAGCGCATTTCGTACTTGCAGGTTTAGTTCTGGGTCTAAGTTCTTCGTGATGCAGATGTCAAGTACGTCTGGCCGGTGGAGGCTGTTGAAGGGGATGTATGTTACGTCTTTCGGGGCTGTTACTGCTGCGTTGAGGCGACCTTGTAATTCATGGAGTCTTTCACCTCTTGCATTGCTCCTTCTGCTGTTCCAGGTTTCGTTCTTTGCATTAAGGTCTCCACATAGGAGGACCCGTTCGTGGTTGTCGAACAACCACGTGAGATCATGTTCATTGAGTTCTGCTCTGGGGCTGAGATATGCAGCTACTAGGGCTATTTTTCCTTGCGCCGTTTCTATATGCACGATTGTGGCCTCAAGTGAGTGCATCGGCGGCGTGACCTCAGGGTGGTGAGTGATGTGGGGACGGATGTATATGGCAGTGCCTCCGCCCCTCCTGTTGACTCTATCTGTCCTGTGACATATCATGTTGCGGAGGTTTAGAGTTGCGTTTTGTTGTAGGTGGGTTTCAGTGACGAAGAGGACGTCTATCTTCTGCTCTTCAATGAATTCGTTGAGTAGTTCTCTTTTGTTGGCAATTCCATTTGCATTGAAATTGCCGAATCGGAGGTGATTCTTCTTTGATGGCCTAAAATCCATTGAAGGTGCCGAAGATAGTCATCATTCCTCCAATGACGGTTGTGATTTTGGATATAATGTCCGGTGCCTGAGTAAAGTTGTTCATGAGCGTTGTTAGTTGTTGTAATATGTTTGAGGATTGGACTTTGTCCCATAGTGCTTTTAGCTTGTTGACAAAGCTGAGGATTGATTCTAGGCCATTACTGTTGGCAGTGGCTGTGGCGTTGTTGGTTTGTGGTGGCAGAGTTGCCCAGTTTCTTCTTCCTGATCGGCTGGCTTCTGCTGGTGTGGGCATTGCTGTTGGTCGAATTGTCGGTCTGGGTGCAGGTGCTTGTCTTTCTGGTCGCTGTTTATTGTATGCTTCGATGGCCTTTTGGTATTCTTCACAGCCTCTGAATGAAGCTGGGTGGCCATCTTTGTTGCAATTTACACAGTGAAGAGCTCCCTCTTTCGGTAATGGGCACTGGAATGCTCTGTGGTCCCCGCCACATCGGACGCAGCGCGTCGGCATGTTGCAGTAATTTGCTGTGTGGAAGAACCCCTGGCACTTTTTGCACTGTGGGGGGCCTTCTTTGCTTTTGTATGATTCTACCGTAATTTTGGTGTCCAGTAGGTATCTCGTATTATATATTGCCTCGTTTTCTGGGTTTTTCTCTAATGTTACACAGAAGACATCCATTGGACGTAACTCCTTCGTGTTTTCGTCCCTCTTTTTGTACTGGTGTATGTTGGTTGTGGCGAAGTTGTGTTGTTGTAGTTCTTCTTCTATTTCTTGTTCCTTGACGGTGTTTGGTAGGCCCTTTATGACCACTTTCAGTTGTCTGTCGGCTTGTGGCTGGTGGGTGAAGTTTCCGATTCGGTGGTGGTTAAAGAATTCCAGCGCTGTGCGTTGGTCCTTTATCGATTCAAAATGGTATTTGATAGATTTTCCTTTATGGATGGCCTTGATGGGGCCTTCCATATATTGCTTTAGGGTTTTGTTCAGGGTTAGATAGTGCCCTGGATATTCAATTGTAATCGGCGGGACGCGTGGTCTTTTTGGGACCGCTCGTTGCGCCGGTGCGGTTGTGGTCTGCTGTTGAGGTGTGGGGTCCGCTGTTGTGTTGTTTGCGGCCTCCAGATTGGTGGTGTTGTCATTCAGCGCGTCGTATCTGTTCGCCGTCGGGACGGTGAACTTGTTCGGCGCATCTGTTTCTGAGGAGTTTTTTCTCTTCAGGGTTTTTCTGGCTCGTTGGAATTCGCCCTGGCCATCGTCGAATTCCATCTCCTCGTCACTTGAGAATTTTGGGTTGCCCTTGTTTGTTACCGAGTCGTCGCTGTCTGAGTTGTCTGCAGCATTGTTGTCGGTAATGTTGTGGCGCGCTAGCTCCTGCCGGTGCTTGGCGGCCATCTTGTCGTCTCTGCGTTCCAGCGACGTGTGTGAATGGTCTTGTTTCGTCGAAACGGGGTTTCGGCGGGAAGGGTGGGGGTTTACAGACTCAGACCTAGCCCTAGCCCTGTCCGCGGAAGCTGACTTTGCCCTATGATTCAAATCTTTCCTGGAGGCGCGCGGACGTACCCCGCCCAGGGAGTCGGCCACCTGTCGGTCGACTGCCTGGTGAGGAGGCCCTGGTGCCTCTTCATTCCCTATGCTAAACATTCCTATCCCATCCGGCTATCCCGGAGGATCTCGCCTATCACTAGTAAGACGGCCCTATCAGGACACAATTGCTTTTTAACACGCAGTGGGAGCACTTCAAACTTAAAAGTTCGCAGCGCACCCTCCGCGTGTGCACACAGCTCGGCTGCTCGGAGACCGATGCCGCGCCGCCAGGCCCAGCCAGTGTCGCGGGCGGGCGCGGACGGCCGAGAGAGCGGCCGCCACTCTGCGCGCCGCCGCGCCGCGCCTCCCGCGCTTGCTACCGCCCAACGTCCGACAGCCTGTGCGGACCAGCCCCAAACCTGCGCCGCAACCACCCGCGCCGTTCAAACCACCGAGGATGGGGCTACACACGGCCACACCACAGTCGCCAACCAGTCGCCACGGCAGCGCCGCAAACCACGGCCAAACTGCAGCTACCGCGCGCTACAGCCTGGCTCGGCCCGCCGAGAATCGCCGCCCCCGCCCACATGCCGCCCCCACAGCCCCAGCCGACGACCCGCCACAATGGCCAAACCTTCGGCAAAACTGCCACACCGTCGCCGCGCCAGCCCGGCCAGCGCGGCCGCCGCCACAGCCACACAAGCGGAGGCGTGCGGCGATGCCGGCCGTGCAAACGCACCTCCGCCGCCCCATCGCCCTCCCACCGTTTCCCGATCGGCCCGCAGCCGTCGGGCCACCTCGCCCGCCAACATTCGCGCCCGTTTCTCACAAAATTGCCCGCCGCAAAGAAAACGGGCGCCGCCTGCGCAACATCGGCACCGGCCAACCGAGCGCCGCCGCCCCTCGCCGCTTACGCGAGGGGGGCTGACCGCCGTCCGCAACGACAGACACACCGCATCTGCCTTCAAGCACACACGACAGCCGACCTCCTACATTTGTACGCCGCAAGCCACCCAACGGTGTGTGGCGGAGGGCACTTTACGTGCCACTGTCATTACCACCCTTTGCCGTTCCAGTCGCGTATGTTACGCGGGAAGAACGACTGTCTGAAAGCCTCCGTGCGCGCTCGAATCTCTCTACTGTTACATTCGGGATCTCCTCGGGAGGTATATACGTACGGGGAAGCAATATGTTCGATACCTCATCCGGAAACGCACCCTCTCGAGAAAAACCTGGCGAGCAAGCTACACCGCGATGCAGGGCGCCTCCCTTGCAGAGTCTGCCACTTAGCCATCTCCGTAACGCTATCACGGTTACCACATACCCCTGTGACGAAAACGTTGGATCTTTCTCTATCTTCCTCCGTCAACCCGACCTGCTACGGGTCCCACACTGGTGGGCAACACTCACGTATGGGTCGGTCGAACGCGTGTTTCTGTAAGCCACCTCCTTTGTTGATGGACTACATTTTTTTGTTTTTGCTAAGCATTCTCCCAATGCATCTCAACCTGGTACCCGCCTTACCAACAATTTACTTTTATCTGATCATCATTCCACTTCCAAATCATTCCGCACGCCTACTCCCAGATACATATTTTACAGACGTCACAGCTACCAGTGTTTGTCCCGCTATCATATAATCAATCACACAGTAAAGGATCCTTCTTTCTGTATATTCGCAATACATTACATTTGTCTATGTTAAGGGGACAGTTGCCACTCCCCCTGCACCGGGTGCCTATCCGCTGCCGATCGTCCTGCAACCTCTCTGTATACTACATACAGCATCATCCGCGAAACGACGCATGGAACGTCCGCCACTATCTACTAGGTCATTTATATGATGTGAATTGTGAAAAAGCAATGGTCCCATAACACTCCCCCGTGGCACGCCAGGGGTTACTTTAACGTCTGTAGACGTCTGTCTCTCCATCGATAACAACATGCTGTGTTCCGTCTGCTGACATCTCTTCAATCCAGCCACACAGTTGGTCTGATATTCTGTAGACTCTTACGTCGTTGATCAGGCGACGGTGCGGAGCTGTCTCGAACGCCTTCCGGACGTCAAGGACAATGGCATCCACCTGGGAGCTTTCTGGGTCTCATGGGCAAATAAAGCGAGCCGGGTCTCACACACGATCGCTGTTTCCGGAATCCATGTTGATTCCTACATAGTAGACTCTGGAGTTTCCACAAACGACATGATACTCGAGCAAACAACATGTTCTACAACACATCGACGTCAGAGATATGGGTCTATGGTTTTGCGCATCTGCTCGACGACTGGGACTACCTGTGCTCTTTTCCAATCATTTGGAACCCTCCCTTCCTCTCCAGAGACTTGCGGTACACGGCTGTTAGGAGGGGGGCAGGTTGTTTCGCGTACCCTGTGTAGGAATCGCGAATTGGTAATCCCGTCGGGTCCGGCGGACTTTCCCATTCCTCCTTGGACACTTACTTCGATGTCAGCCAGTTTCTCGTTCGTGCGAGCATTTAGAAGACGGAACTGCAGAGTGCGGTCCGTCCTCTGTGAAACAGCTTTGGAAACAGGTGCTTAGGTATTTCACCACAGCTTTACGCGTGTCATCCTCTGTTTCAATGCCATCGCCATGCCGGAGTGTCTGGATATGCTGTTTCGAGCCACTTACCGATTCAACGCAAGACCGCAACGTCCTAGCATTTTCTGTCAACGTCGGTCGGTACATAGGGTTTGTTCTACTTTCGAATTCACTGAACGCTTCACGCATAGCCCTCCTTACGCTCACTTTGACATCGTTTAGCTTCCCGTTTGTCTCGGAGGATTTTGGCTGCGTTTTAAACTTTGGGTGAAGCTCTCTTTGCTTTCGCAATAGTTTCCTAACGTTGTTGTTGTTGTAGTAGTATACCACGGTGGGTTTTTTTTCCCATCCCTCACAGTTCTACACTCGGCACGTACCTGTCTAAAAACGCATTTTTACCATTGCCTTGCACTTTCTCCATGAACACTCAACATTGTCAGTGTCGGAACAGGCATTTGCGTTTTCATCTGTCAGGTCGTCTGGAAATCTGCCTTCTATTACTCTTGCTAGCCAAACAGATACACCGTCCTCCCTGCAACGGCCTTATGATCACTGCGTCCCTGTTCTGCACATACAGAGTCGAAACACGTTCGGGTCTGTTTGTCATCAGTAGGTCCACGATGTCATCTCCACGAGTCGGTTCTCTGTTCATTTTGCTCGAGGTACTTTTCGGACAGTGCACTCAGTATAATGTCACTCGATGCTCTCTGTCCCCCAACCACCCGTCCTGAACATCATCTGAGTGTCCCAGTCTATATCGGGTACATTGAAATCTCCACCTAAGACCCTAACATGCTGAGGAAAATGTATGTGAAATGTGTTTCCAAATCCGTCTCTCCGTTGTTCTGCCACTAATGCTGCTGCGTCGGGAGGTCGGTCAAAGGAGCCAATTATTATTAAACCTAGCTCGGTTGTTGAGTGTAACCTCCACCCACAATATTTCACAGGAACCACCCACTTCTACTTCACTACAGGATCAAAACCACTACTAAACAGCGACGAACACACCACCACCGGTTGCATGCAATCGAGCCTTTCTAAAACACCGTCCGTACCTTTGTGACAATTTCGGCAGAATTTATCCCTGGCGTCAGCCAGCTTTCTGTACCTTATAACGATTGCAGAGCTTCGGTGCTTTCTCTGTCAGCGCTTGCGGTTCCGGTACTGTACCAACGCAGCTTCGACAGTTGACAAACAATACCGATTGCTGCTTGGTCCCCGCACCCGTTGAGGCTGCTGTTGCCCCCTTTCTGTACTTGCCCAAGGCCATCTAACCTAACACAAACCGCCCAGCCCACGCCACACAACCCCTGCTACCCGTGTAGCCGCTTGTTGCGTGCAGTGCTCTCCACCTACGACTATAACATGCCTTCGACATTCGCACTGTACAACACCTTAGGTTAGGGTTGGCGTCGCTTGGGTTAGGTTAGGTTACGTTGGTTGGACGTGGGTTAGGTTAAGGGTTAAAGTTAGGTTAGGCGTCAAAGTTAGGTTAAGCGTTCGGACGTGAGGCGTCAGGTGGCCGCACCTACCTTACGGCCGGACATCTTAGGTTAGGCTAAGGGCGCCGAGGTCACGTTACGTTCACCTTCGGGCGCCACACGTAGCTGTCACAGGTAGGTCGTAGTTCGGTCGGTCGGTCGGTCGGTCGGTCGGTCGTCGGCAAGCCGCAAAAAAACTACAGACGACGTCGACAAAACCGCCGCAAGACCGAGCAGGAGGCAGATATATACCGAGCGCCAAAGAGACCGACCACACACACACACACACACACACACACAACAAAAAAAAAACAAAAACAAAAACACACAAAAAACACCACCCACCGGCCAAACGGGCACCACAAAACCCACAAAGCCGAGCACCACACGTCGCGACCAGAGGCAACCCCGCAACCGCAACGGCGCTTTCCGCACCGGGCCGGATGCACGTACGACAACACCGCTACCCGTACACAAGGCCTCCCATTGCACACAGCCGCTCTGTGTTCAACATCATCAATGGCGCGCCCGCGGCTCGTCGCGGTCGCAGCCATGACGCCGCCGCCACTTTTGCACCAACACATTCACGCACCGCAAAACAGCTCGCCGACCCACCGACACAGCACAGCCGACAAACAAAAACAACCGCGGCGGCGGCAACAAAACAAACAACTCGCACCAAGCGTCCGACAGAAAACAAACGGACAAGCACAGGCCTCTGCTAACGACCACGACACAGCGGCACGCTGCTCCTTTCCCGCCACTCTCGATTCACAGCGCACGCGACCCCGTCGACGACGACGACGACGACGACGACAACGACACGCGACGGGCTCGCTTCCCGCAACCTACACCTTTCCGCCACCGCCACTACGCACGGCTCCACCCGACGCCCGTCGCAACGGCACTACTGCACGCACTATCACCCGCCGCCGCCGCCTCTCCCCCCCTTCCCGTACACAACAACACAGCCAAAAAACACACTCACGACCCAAACATGACAACATGATGGCACGTGCATCGGCGCACACCCCCAACCAGTCACCGTCGACACAACCACACGCAAGGCACGGAAACCGGCGTCCTTCCACGTTGCCATCAAAGCAGCACAAACAACCACAGGAGGAACCACCAACAACAGCCGGCCGGCCGGCAACCACCAAACGCACATTCCCGCTCGCCACCACACACCTCTCGGCAGCCGTTTCGCAAAGACAAGACATGACGCGACATCATCGCATCACGGGCGACGCACGCACACCGACCCACTTTCCCCGCCCGTCTCTCTCTCTCTTTTTCTTCCGACGCCTTCGGCCGAGCACACACGTACGTGGCACAACGCCCAACACAGTCACACACAGTCGACAGGCGCACGCCCAGGCACGCAACGACGCAGCGCAGCAAAGGCGCCCGCGACACATACCTCCTCTCCCGTCTCGCCGCCGACCGCCAGCCAGCCACTCGCAATGTGCACTGGCCAACCGGACACACGTCCACCGCGCCGCCTCCGACCACCCGCCAGGGGGCGCTCACGTCCGCGACAACAGCGCGGCCCGCCGCCGGGCGGGCCCAGCCCGGCCCAGGCGGCGCGCGCTGCTCTGCACTCGGCGCGCCGCGCCCCACATCCTGCTGCAGACCGGGCTCGTCTCTCTGTACGCGTCTGCGTCTGCCCGCATCTCATCTTCCTGCGCATCGACACAACGAGGCCACGTGAGCAAACCCCCGTCACAACGCCACATCACGCACTGCCTTGTCGACCGCCTAAATGCACTCACCCACCAGCCATCCGCTTCGTCCTCTTCTTGCTTACTCGTTGTTCGTCGTCGTTGCTGCTGCACCAGCAGCAGCGGCGGCGGCGGCGGCAGCGCACACAGCCCCAGCCGGCCGCATCCGAGGGGGCCCCGCCGCCAGCGTCGCCTCCTTGGGCACAGGTGCGGTGCTGTGGCCGCCCATCCAACCGCATTTGCTGGCCGTCCCAGCCGCCAGGCAGGCGTTCCCACTGCCGCGCACCGCCTCTGCTGCAGAAGACGAACAAACGAAACGTACAAACATACACGCGCCCGAAGCGTGGCCACACACGGACGGGACCGACAGGCTCCAAGGCGACCAAACGATGGAAACACAAACACAAAAACAAAAGACACGCGAGCGAGCGGGCGAGCACGCAAGCAGTCGCCTCGCCTCTGTCCTCCCGCCCCCGCCCTTCTCCCCACCACATGCCCAGAAACACCACCGCCTGCCCGCATCTCCACATTCGCCCCCTCCATTTGTTCCCTTGCGTTCGTTCGTTCCTTCCTTCCATGTGTCTGCGTGCGCGGCGCCTCTCCAACATCCGCCGTCCGTCCCGTTTTCGCCGTACCACACGCCACCGTCGGCGCCGCCTCGCCTCGCCTCCTCCCAGGCCACCACCGCCGCCGCCCCTGTCCGCCCCGCACACCACCATACACCGCTGCTTGTCCTGGCCGTTGCCACCAAAGGCGCCAGCCGCAAACCGCGCCAAACGCCGCAGCGCGCGTGCGTCCTTCCTTCCTTCCTTCCTTCCTTGCTTGCTTGCTTGCTTGCTTCTCCGTGCCGACGCTGCCTCTATTCCCGCACTGCGCGTACCGGAGTGACACGCGCACCCCCCTCGCGAACGCACGACTCATTGTCCTTGTTGTTTCTCCTCTTTCTTACGTCTTTGTTTCTTGTTTTTTTTTTTTGTTTTGTTTTTGTTTTTTCTTTTTCCTCCCACCGCCGCATGTGACACAATGGCCTCCCTCCCCCTTTCGTTCGTTGTCGCCGCTTTGTTTCTCTTTCCCATTGGTGCACGTCCGACGCGCTCCATTTCCACCACACCACGGCCATCGGCCTCCTCAACGGGCAGGCGCAGTGTGCCATTCTCCGGCGCCCAAGCACACCGCGCGGCTCGCTCTCCTCGCCCCCACGCCACGCCACGCCACGCCACGCCACGCCACGCCACGCCACGCCACGCCACGCAGCACAAATGCTGCCGTCTCGCAACACGACACACGGTGCGCACACCCCCGACCGCGCGGCTCTTAAAAGGCATGGCACCGGCGACATGCGCCGCCCCGGCCCGCACCCGTCGTCTCACGTTCACTGCCGGCCGCGTCTGCGGCTACAACCGCACCACAACAACGGTCCCCTCCCGGCAACACATTTGTTGCACAAACACAACCGCCGAGCGCAGCGCGAGCCACCCACACGCGCCCTCCCCGTCTTTAAAGCCTCCGCGTCTCCTTTCTCCTTTCGCGCCCCCTCCCATCTCCCGAATATGCCAGCAGCGGTGCCACTACCGCGAAACGGACACGCCTTCCGGGCCACATGCAAGGGCACGCCCACCACCAACTACTGCCATATTCGCGGACGCAGTTAGGCAACACGCAACGCACTCTCTCTCCACCTACTTTCACTCTCTCTCTCTCTCTCGTCCCTTCTCTTTAAAACACACAAACCAACCAACCAACCACGGCTAACACACTTTTTCGCGACACCTTTGACTGCCGTGACGGCAGCTATCGACCTTCTAAACACACACACACACACCCACCCACCCCTACATACACACCCTTCGCTACACCGGACAACAACAGCGTACACAACAGGAGGGCACACGAAACGGCAGGCAAGGGCAAGGCATTCTCATAGATTCCTCCTCCGAGCCATGTCGGCGAACGCTTTTTTTTTCATCCGGGAAGGCAATGCAATTCAGCCGTCGCCACGGCCGACACTTGCAGCCGCGCCGTAAACGCCTCTCAGTGCGGCTGCAATGCACGGGAACGTTCCGCTGCTATAGACAGCGCCTCTCCGTTTTTCCCTGCTTCGTTTTCCGGTGATTGCTTCTCCATTTTGTTTGTTTGTTTTATTACTTTCCGTTCCCCTCCTCCACCATTGTTTCCGTCCCCAACAGTTTTGCTCATTCCACACGTTCTGCCCAGACACGACACTCGACCGATCAAAGGTCAGCCTTTCGTCACCGTTCGCGGCGCCGACGGTGCCACAGTGCGACTGGTGTTCACACCGACACGTTGCCATGACGCCGGTGTATCGCGCCGATATTGACAGTTACTCAGAGCCGCCGGATCGGATCACATCACCGACACACCTGCCATTTCACACCGGGGGACACAGACCAACGAAACGCGTGTACGCCCATAGCCTCACGCTTACTGTACTCAACCGAACACACGTGCACCTTGAATGACGTGCGTGCGCACAACAGTCCAATCAATCATCAGTCAAACTGCAAGAAACGGCTATCATCACAAATCAAGGGCAACCGTGCGTGTCGCCTACCCCACCCGCCCGTACATTTCTTGGCGACATCGTAATGGATATGCATGATAGTACGACACGTCCATTTAAAACGTCAACCAACACACCAACGCGCCGTACAGCAAAGGGAATAGTCGACGGCAACACAACATTTCACCCTCGCCATCATGTATGATGTGACAACAGACACCCGCAGACGGCCGTAACGGTGACAGCCAACAATCAATCAATCGCGAGGACTTTCAATTGCAGTCACGTGACTAACCGGGCAGACGGAGACAAAGAAATGAATCAGCGCCACAGACAGCACCAACACCTCCTATCTATCTATCTATCTATCTATCTATCTATCTATCTATGTGTCGACAAACAACCACGCCAGGACTCGTGCACGCATTCCACGTCACACCGGCGGCAACCAAACCCTCGCGGCCGTACCCCAGTAACCACAACCACATTCGAGACCACACCACCAGCTGCCTCGCAACCACAACCAAACCGGGTAGCTATGCCGCCCCCCTCTCACACACACACACACACACACACACACACACACACACAAACAATTCCGCTCTTCCCGCAAAGGCAATTTGGTGGCCCTGAAAAGGGCCGTTTTGCCGCTCTCGCAACGGAGGGAGCTTCCTTCCTTCCAAGAGCCGAAGTAACAACCTCCCCTCCTTACTTGGAGCTCGTGTACTTGGTCACCGCCTTCGTGCCCTCGCTCACGGCGTGCTTGGCCAGCTCGCCAGGCAGCAAGAGCCGCACAGCCGTCTGGATCTCGCGGGACGTGATGGTCGAGCGCTTGTTGTAGTGCGCCAGGCGAGACGCCTCGGCCGCAATGCGCTCGAAAATGTCGTTCACGAAGCTGTTCATGATGCTCATCGCCTTCGACGAGATGCCCGTGTCGGGGTGCACCTGCTTCAGCACCTTGTAGATGTAGATGGCATAGCTCTCCTTCCTCTTGCGCTTCTTCTTCTTGTCGCCCTTCGAAATGTTCTTCTGCGCCTTGCCGGCCTTCTTGGCGGCCTTCCCGCTAGTCTTGGGCGGCATCTCGAACGTACAACAACAAGCAGCAAGCGCTCCGCTCTAGTCAGCGTCTCCCCACACAGTGGCACCCGCCGCTACCGCAACACCGCACCTTTACCAGCTCGCCCTGTTGCGGCCGCCGACCAATGGGGCGCGCGCGCAACCGGCCGCCGCACCCGAGCCCATAAAGGGACCCCCACCCCGCCGCCGCCGGCACACGCACGCACTCCGCTGCTCGACTCGCTGCGGCTCGCACCGTTACGGTTACGTGTTTCACGCTTACGCCACTAGCCAAACGCCATGTCCGGACGCGGAAAGGGAGGCAAAGTCAAGGGCAAGTCAAAGTCCCGCTCAAGCAGGGCTGGGCTCCAGTTCCCGGTCGGCAGAATCCACCGCCTCCTGCGCAAGGGAAACTACGCCGAGCGCGTCGGCGCCGGGGCGCCCGTCTACCTCGCCGCCGTCATGGAGTACCTCGCGGCTGAGGTGCTCGAGCTGGCCGGAAACGCGGCCCGCGACAACAAGAAGACGCGCATCATCCCGCGCCACCTGCAGCTCGCCATCCGCAACGACGAGGAGCTCAACAAGCTCTTGTCGGGCGTCACCATCGCACAGGGTGGTGTCCTGCCCAACATCCAGGCCGTCCTGCTGCCAAAGAAGACCGAGAAGAAGGCCTAAACAGGGACCGCGGCGCTGCGCTTGCGTGCTCCCTGCACGCAAACGCAAACGCGCCTTTGCCTTGCCGGCTCGCCTCACAACAATCGGCCCTTTTCAGGGCCACCACACAAACCTACGTCCAAAGCAAAGTTTCCGTCGTCCTCGCCGCACTTTACAACAACGTCCACAGTCATTCATTCGCAGCCGGCGCCGGCGCACGTCCGCCATCTTGTCCACAGCCCGTGTGGCCGAACACACACACACATTTTTTCTGCACCCCTCCACGCACGCACAGTCGCGTTCCAAACAACGACAACGACATCAATACACCAATAATGTGATGTGATCATTGTTAATATGTTCATAATTAAAAGAGCGCGCGCGACACACACACAGCGCGTAACGGCCCGACGACGGACGACACGCGGGGCCGCCGCGCGCGCTCTCCAAACACACAGGCACAGCACAAACCAAACCAAACAGCTGATCCGATCGATGGTCCCGGCCCGCGCCACAAACAAACCACGCACACACCGGACTCAGCCGCGCCCTCCCGCATCCATCACACACACACGTCACGTCGAATCTCCAAACGGAACGCACGCACGCAAAGCAACAGAGGCGCACAACAACAACAAACACAGAGGCAGGCAGGCAACACAGACCCTTTCGCACTTTTCAATTTCCGAACAGTGTGGTGGCCCTGAAAAGGGCCGTTTTTCGTCTCTCCCACCAAGCACGGGCAACGGCACGGCCGCGGGAAGGCCACAGCACAGCACACCGGCTGCCTGCCTAACCGCCGAAACCGTACAGGGTGCGCCCCTGCCTCTTCAGGGCGTACACCACGTCCATGGCCGTCACAGTCTTGCGCTTGGCGTGCTCAGTGTACGTCACCGCGTCGCGGATCACGTTCTCCAGGAACACCTTCAGCACTCCGCGGGTCTCCTCGTAGATCAGACCAGAGATGCGCTTCACGCCGCCCCTGCGAGCCAGGCGGCGGATGGCGGGCTTCGTGATGCCCTGGATGTTGTCGCGCAACACCTTGCGGTGCCGCTTGGCGCCACCCTTCCCCAGCCCCTTTCCTCCCTTGCCGCGGCCTGTCATTCTTCCTCCTCCTCAAGCAAAAAAAGCACAAGCGGCAGCTCCTCACCCGGCGCTAGCGAGTCGGCTACGGTGCGCCGTGACTAGAACCATCTTCTTCAGGGTGTGCGGTCTTCACCCTGGTTGGTAGAGTCCCTGCAGGATGTCCCTGCACTGCCTCCATTCATCTCTTTGACGATATGTTGGTAATTCTTCTCTTCTTTTTCGTGTCTTCTCGTTGGCCCTTTTCAGGATATATATTGGCTTCTGGGTTGCCCGCGTGTGCGGGCAACGGTGCTTGTCCGTGGACAGGCCGTCTTCAGTGCTCCCGGCGCGGACGGCATTGGGAGCGTCTTATTTCGACGGCTGTTGAACAGCCGCCGGTGAGGCCATCATCACTGTTTCAGCCACTCTCTGCAGCGTGTCGGCAAGGTGAGTTACCTTGTCGATTGCCGCAGAGAGTGCTGAAATTGCTGCGGCCAGCCCTCCTTCCAGCGCTGTTGTTGTGGCGCCTTGGCTGGCTGCTGCTGTGTGGCGTGAGGCGGCTGGCGCGTTGCCGCGCCTTTCGCCTCCCGTCGTCTCGTCGTCTTCTCTGCGCGCCTTTCCGTGGAGTTGGTAGGCGCGCTGGTCATCTGGCGTGCGCTCGCGCGCACGTTTTCTGACGCGGGTGCGCCAGCTTCGGTTGCCCCCTTCAGTGGGGGCGGTGGTGGCAGCATTGGCTGCCGGCGTCTGTCTGGCTTGTGCCGGCCGCCTCGCCGGTTTTGCGCCTGGGCGCGGACGGCGGAGGGAGCGGTCGGCAGTCGTCTTCGCCTGCTGCCCGTTTTGGCGAGCTATTGCGGCTTTGAAGACTTCGCAGCCGCGGTAGCTCGCCACGTGTGGGCCGCTGCAGTTTGCACACTTGGGCGCGTGCGCCCTCGGCAGCGGACACAGTCTGCTGGCATGGGCCCCGGCACACTTAACGCACTTCTCGGGGAAGGAGCAGTGGCGGGCCACGTGCCCCATCCCCTGGCAGCGAAAGCATTGCACCAGGCCCCTCTTCTGTTTTAGGTTTTCGACGGTGACCTTTGTGTTGGCCACCCTCGTCACCTGGTAGAGCCGCCTGTTTTCTGGTGTATCGGTGGCGATAACCAGAAGTGACGGCGACTCCTTGTGGCTGACGTGCGACTTCACGCGCGTCACGTTGCGCACGCTGAAGTCGAGGTCTGTCAGCTCCTCTCGTAGCAGCTCCGGTTGAGCTGCCATCGGTAGTCCCTTAAAGACTATCTTCAATAGTCGCTCGGGGACGGCGGCGTGTGTGAACCAGTGGAGGCCCTGGTTTGACGCCTCGCTCGTCACCCGGATGTAGTCGTCGGTGTTGGCGACTTGTAGCCGCACAAGGTTCCCTGCCGCAGCTCGCAAGGTGAAGTCGGCAGTCGTCCACTGCCTCACGAGCTGCAGGAACCCCTTATAGTCTTCTGCCACCTCGAAGACTATGGGCGGCGGCCTCCGGTGCGACCGTCCGGTGGTGGGGACGGCTTCTTCTTCATCATCTTCGTTTGAACAGCCTGCTTTGGCGGCGGTCGTGGGCGCCGGCCGCTCTGAAGTAGGCTGTTCAGTCGTATTTTCGACCGCAAGTGCCACAAAGCGGTTTGCGGTCGAAGTGGGCGGCGGTGAAGGCGTCTTCCTGCATCTGGCCGCACGTTTCGACGTGACGGTCGTCCAGGTCGACCCCGCATCGCTGTCATCAGGTAGGGCCCGCCGTCTGCCCCCGTTTGTAGAAACAGCAAGCTGCTTCTTCTTCTTTGGCGTCTTTTTGGCGCCGGTTTCTGCGGTGGTGTAGGGCCTTTTGCGCCGTTCGCCCGCTGGGCGTTGCTGCGCGCTGGCCTTCACCCTTTGCTTCCTCTTGTCGGCCGGTAGTGCTCCGTGCACTACGATGTCATCTTCACCAGATTCGTCGTCCATGTGGTAGTCCGTGGACGGTGGCCGGGTCATCCTAGGCGGCGGGTCAGACGGGGCCGCCGGGGGAGCACGCTCCTCCGGACGGCGGTCTGCCACACCAACTTCTCCAGTCGTCGTATGTGGGGGGCCGGATGAGGCCGTCGACCGAGCGGGCTCGGCCGAACGGCGATCCGCCACACCCATAGCTCTACTCAGCGATCCTCGGAACTCCGGGCGTGCCCACGACATCTCTGCGCGCTGCCGGAGCGACGACTACGGTGGAGGTGCGCCGTGAGCGCGCGCCGCCCCCCTATATAGACTCTGGCCCGCCCTCCCCCCACCACGCGCACCGAGGGCATATAAGCGCAGCGCGGGCCCGCGCGGGCCCGTCCGGTCGTTGTCAGTCGGCTGGGAGACTGCGGACGGAGCGCACAGCAAGACGCCGGCGCGCACGCATCTTCACACGTTTACGCATCCGACATGGCTGGACGCGGACGCAGGAACGGAAGCAAGTTTGCGGCCGCACTGGAGTTCCTGGCCGAGGTGATCGGCAAGGACCACGGACGCAGACGACACAAGAAGAAACCGCGCACCGAGCAGCAATGCTTTCGGTGCCAAAGGCTGGGGCACATTGCCAAAGTGTGCAGGGGCAGTCTGGCGTGTCTGAAGTGTGCTGAGGCACACGACACACGCAACTGCACCAAGCCCCGCGGTGCGGCTGCCAAGTGCGTGAACTGCGGCGGTGCCCACGCCGCAAACGCGCGCAGCTGCGCCTACGTGCGGGGCTACAGAGGCAAGTTGGTCGCCCCACGCCCTGCTGAGGTACCTGCAGAGGTGCCTGGCGTCGAGACGGACGTCCCACCAACCCGCTCCCGCGGGAGAGGTGGACCGTGCCGTCGCGAAGCCACCACAGATGACACACTGGCCGCCTTCCACGCCGCCCTTGCGGCCGAGAGGGCCGCCATGAAGGAGGAACTCGTGGCTGTTCACCGCCAGCTGCAACAGCTGCGTGAGGAGCTGCGGGTCCTCAAGAAGACGTCCACCCCCACCGCCAACCCCACTGCGAGTCGGCCAGCAGGGGTCGACGCCTCCACCCAGACGGAGCCACCCGCGCCGCCAGTTTACGTGACGGGCGGCGTGGAGGCTCCCATGGACTTCGAGGTGGAGCAGCCTACTCTCCCTCCTGATGGGGAGGTCGAGCCGCGGGCACAAGACGAGGAGACGCACACTGAGACACCCCCACTTGCTGCGGCGGAGACTGAATGCCTGCCGCTCCCAACGGAGCACAGCGTTCAGCCTGTGCTGCAGAAGGTCGCCGCGTCTCTTCGGGATGGGACTTACCCACACCTGGATAACCCCTACCCGTTTACACCATCCGACAGGACGAAACCGGCCCTTCCTCACCAGCCCTACGGACCAGTCAGGACTAACAAGGCCCTCAGAGGACTGGTATCGAGGAAGGACCTGAATACCATCAATCAGCACCCCGTCTTCACGCCCACGGACTGGGAACACATCTTTGCGGTCTCAGCCCGGGGCGCGGCGGGCGGGGAACCTCGTCCGGAAGCAGAACAACACCCAGCTTACCTGGAACTCCAGGAGCTCGGAAAGCTAGGAGAGAACCTCACCAAGGAGGAAATGATCCAGTACTGTCTACGTAATCGAGATTACTTGGACAAGCTTAGATTCCGACAACCAATGGATGCTACGCATCCGACAGGCCAGCCCGAATTAAGCCAGTACCCTCCCGTACCAGCAAGTCAGTATCAGCAGGAATAGCACCTAGATGCTCACCCTGCATCTTCACGAGCATAGGATTGCTCGCTAGTAAAGTGCAGTGCAGTGCAGTGCGCGGGCCCGTTGTCAAGGCAGCACCGGACGCTTCGCTACCGCACGCACCGCTAACCGCTATGGCCCGCACAAAGCAAACGGCCCGCAAGTCCACCGGCGGAAAGGCGCCGCGCAAACAGCTCGCCACCAAGGCGGCGAGGAAGAGCGCGCCCGCCACCGGCGGCGTCAAGAAGCCCCACCGCTACAGGCCGGGCACCGTCGCCCTGCGAGAAATCAGGCGCTACCAGAAGAGCACAGAGCTGCTCATCCGCAAGCTGCCGTTCCAGCGCCTAGTGCGCGAGATCGCCCAGGACTTCAAGACCGACCTGCGCTTCCAGAGCTCCGCAGTCATGGCCCTGCAGGAGGCCAGCGAGGCCTACCTCGTCGGCCTCTTCGAAGACACCAACCTGTGCGCAATCCACGCCAAGCGCGTCACCATCATGCCCAAGGACATCCAGCTCGCGCGCCGCATCCGCGGCGAGCGCGCCTAAACCGCTTAGCCGCGGCACGGCACCGCACGCGCGCAACACAAAAACGGCCCTTTTCAGGGCCACTAACATCTCTCCGTCGCGAGCAAAACTTTTGTCGGTCTTGCCGCCCAGCCTCTCTCTCTAGCCCCGTTAAAACAACCACCACAATTCCCACCCTCCCGTCCACAGCCGCTCTCGCCAACAATCACATTCGACGTCATCAACACCCCACCCCCTTCAGTACACACACACACACACACACACACAAACAAACAGCCGGACGACGTCACCCACGGGTGGCTGGCCGCCGCCGTCTCCGAGGCGCCACCGCGCCTTCCCAATTCCCGCCGGCCACTTCCACGTCTCAACGTCTCCCTTTCAGAGACAGAGGACACACACACACAAAAACAAGACGCGCCATCCGCAAAGCAAGCAGAGTCTCCAGAAACATGAGAAACCAACCGTCGGCCGCCGCACAAAATACAAAACACAAAACAAAAAAACGGCCACAACCGCTCCGCTACCGCGCGCCGCCGCCTACCGCCACCGGCCCCACAATCCATCCACCACGGCACGCAAACAGTACCCACAAGGGTCATACAGAAACGCCACACAAACATCAACCAACCACACACACACACACACACACACACACCGGCGCATGCACGCACGGCCACCCAAACAACACAACACAACGCGCCAGGCACGACAATCAACGCCTTCCCGACGTCCTCTGATGGCCCTGAGAAGGGCCGTTTTGGGCCGCGCGCAGCCGTGCCATCGCGCGCCACTAGACGACGCGGGGGAGGGGGGTGGGGGACGACGGGGTCAAGCGCCAGCCCTTCCCCTTTCCTTTCTTTACTTTACTTCACTTCACTTCTTCTTCTTGGGCGACGCCTTCGCCTTAGACGGCGTCGTCGCCTTCTTCGGGCGCGGCGCCTTCGGCTTCTTCGTCGGAACCTTGGCGGCCTTCTTCGCCTTCGACGGCGACTTGGCCTTGGCCGGCTTGGCCGCAGCCGCCTTCTTCGCACCCGCGGGAGCCGCCGACGCCGCAGACGCCTTCTTGGCGGCGCCCGCCTTCCGACCGGTCGCCGCCTTCACGCCACCAGCCTTCTTTGCGCCGGCCGCACGGGCGCCCTTCTTCTCCTTGCTGGCCGGAGCGGCGCGCTTCTTCTTCGCACCGCCGGCACGGGCCTTGCCGCCCTCGGCCGCCCCGCCGCCGGCGCCGGCAAGCTTGAAAGAGCCGGACGCGCCCTTCCCCTTCGTCTGCACCAGCTCGCCAGCCACGACGGCCGACTTGAGGTACTTCTTGATAAAGGGCGCCAGCTTCTCCGCGTCCAGCTTGTAGTGCGCGGCAATGTACTTCTTGATCGCCTGCAGCGACGAGCCGCCGCGCTCCTTCAGACTCTTGATGGCGGCCGTCACCATCTCAGAGGTGCGCGGGTGCGCAGGCTTGGCGCGCGGCTTCTTCGCAGACGCCGCAGACTTGGCCTTCTTCGTCGTGCCGGTGGCGGCGGGTGCCGCAGCAGTCTCGTTCGTAGCCGCCTGATCTGCCATTATTTCGACGGACGACGCGCGTACGCACACGAGAGCGAGAGCGAGAGCGGCAGGCGGCAAGCACGGCGGCAGAGAATAGCCGCCGCGCCGCCAGGCCCAGCCAGTGTCGCGGGCGGGCGCGGACGGCCGAGAGAGCGGCCGCCACTCTGCGCGCCGCCGCGCCGCGCCTCCCGCGCTTGCTACCGCCCAACGTCCGACAGCCTGTGCGGACCAGCCCCAAACCTGCGCCGCAACCACCCGCGCCGTTCAAACCACCGAGGATGGGGCTACACACGGCCACACCACAGTCGCCAACCAGTCGCCACGGCAGCGCCGCAAACCACGGCCAAACTGCAGCTACCGCGCGCTACAGCCTGGCTCGGCCCGCCGAGAATCGCCGCCCCCGCCCACATGCCGCCCCCACAGCCCCAGCCGACGACCCGCCACAATGGCCAAACCTTCGGCAAAACTGCCACACCGTCGCCGCGCCAGCCCGGCCAGCGCGGCCGCCGCCACAGCCACACAAGCGGAGGCGTGCGGCGATGCCGGCCGTGCAAACGCACCTCCGCCGCCCCATCGCCCTCCCACCGTTTCCCGATCGGCCCGCAGCCGTCGGGCCACCTCGCCCGCCAACATTCGCGCCCGTTTCTCACAAAATTGCCCGCCGCAAAGAAAACGGGCGCCGCCTGCGCAACATCGGCACCGGCCAACCGAGCGCCGCCGCCCCTCGCCGCTTACGCGAGGGGGGCTGACCGCCGTCCGCAACGACAGACACACCGCATCTGCCTTCAAGCACACACGACAGCCGACCTCCTACATTTGTACGCCGCAAGCCACCCAACGGTGTGTGGCGGAGGGCACTTTACGTGCCACTGTCATTACCACCCTTTGCCGTTCCAGTCGCGTATGTTACGCGGGAAGAACGACTGTCTGAAAGCCTCCGTGCGCGCTCGAATCTCTCTACTGTTACATTCGGGATCTCCTCGGGAGGTATATACGTACGGGGAAGCAATATGTTCGATACCTCATCCGGAAACGCACCCTCTCGAGAAAAACCTGGCGAGCAAGCTACACCGCGATGCAGGGCGCCTCCCTTGCAGAGTCTGCCACTTAGCCATCTCCGTAACGCTATCACGGTTACCACATACCCCTGTGACGAAAACGTTGGATCTTTCTCTATCTTCCTCCGTCAACCCGACCTGCTACGGGTCCCACACTGGTGGGCAACACTCACGTATGGGTCGGTCGAACGCGTGTTTCTGTAAGCCACCTCCTTTGTTGATGGACTACATTTTTTTGTTTTTGCTAAGCATTCTCCCAATGCATCTCAACCTGGTACCCGCCTTACCAACAATTTACTTTTATCTGATCATCATTCCACTTCCAAATCATTCCGCACGCCTACTCCCAGATACATATTTTACAGACGTCACAGCTACCAGTGTTTGTCCCGCTATCATATAATCAATCACACAGTAAAGGATCCTTCTTTCTGTATATTCGCAATACATTACATTTGTCTATGTTAAGGGGACAGTTGCCACTCCCCCTGCACCGGGTGCCTATCCGCTGCCGATCGTCCTGCAACCTCTCTGTATACTACATACAGCATCATCCGCGAAACGACGCATGGAACGTCCGCCACTATCTACTAGGTCATTTATATGATGTGAATTGTGAAAAAGCAATGGTCCCATAACACTCCCCCGTGGCACGCCAGGGGTTACTTTAACGTCTGTAGACGTCTGTCTCTCCATCGATAACAACATGCTGTGTTCCGTCTGCTGACATCTCTTCAATCCAGCCACACAGTTGGTCTGATATTCTGTAGACTCTTACGTCGTTGATCAGGCGACGGTGCGGAGCTGTCTCGAACGCCTTCCGGACGTCAAGGACAATGGCATCCACCTGGGAGCTTTCTGGGTCTCATGGGCAAATAAAGCGAGCCGGGTCTCACACACGATCGCTGTTTCCGGAATCCATGTTGATTCCTACATAGTAGACTCTGGAGTTTCCACAAACGACATGATACTCGAGCAAACAACATGTTCTACAACACATCGACGTCAGAGATATGGGTCTATGGTTTTGCGCATCTGCTCGACGACTGGGACTACCTGTGCTCTTTTCCAATCATTTGGAACCCTCCCTTCCTCTCCAGAGACTTGCGGTACACGGCTGTTAGGAGGGGGGCAGGTTGTTTCGCGTACCCTGTGTAGGAATCGCGAATTGGTAATCCCGTCGGGTCCGGCGGACTTTCCCATTCCTCCTTGGACACTTACTTCGATGTCAGCCAGTTTCTCGTTCGTGCGAGCATTTAGAAGACGGAACTGCAGAGTGCGGTCCGTCCTCTGTGAAACAGCTTTGGAAACAGGTGCTTAGGTATTTCACCACAGCTTTACGCGTGTCATCCTCTGTTTCAATGCCATCGCCATGCCGGAGTGTCTGGATATGCTGTTTCGAGCCACTTACCGATTCAACGCAAGACCGCAACGTCCTAGCATTTTCTGTCAACGTCGGTCGGTACATAGGGTTTGTTCTACTTTCGAATTCACTGAACGCTTCACGCATAGCCCTCCTTACGCTCACTTTGACATCGTTTAGCTTCCCGTTTGTCTCGGAGGATTTTGGCTGCGTTTTAAACTTTGGGTGAAGCTCTCTTTGCTTTCGCAATAGTTTCCTAACGTTGTTGTTGTTGTAGTAGTATACCACGGTGGGTTTTTTTTCCCATCCCTCACAGTTCTACACTCGGCACGTACCTGTCTAAAAACGCATTTTTACCATTGCCTTGCACTTTCTCCATGAACACTCAACATTGTCAGTGTCGGAACAGGCATTTGCGTTTTCATCTGTCAGGTCGTCTGGAAATCTGCCTTCTATTACTCTTGCTAGCCAAACAGATACACCGTCCTCCCTGCAACGGCCTTATGATCACTGCGTCCCTGTTCTGCACATACAGAGTCGAAACACGTTCGGGTCTGTTTGTCATCAGTAGGTCCACGATGTCATCTCCACGAGTCGGTTCTCTGTTCATTTTGCTCGAGGTACTTTTCGGACAGTGCACTCAGTATAATGTCACTCGATGCTCTCTGTCCCCCAACCACCCGTCCTGAACATCATCTGAGTGTCCCAGTCTATATCGGGTACATTGAAATCTCCACCTAAGACCCTAACATGCTGAGGAAAATGTATGTGAAATGTGTTTCCAAATCCGTCTCTCCGTTGTTCTGCCACTAATGCTGCTGCGTCGGGAGGTCGGTCAAAGGAGCCAATTATTATTAAACCTAGCTCGGTTGTTGAGTGTAACCTCCACCCACAATATTTCACAGGAACCACCCACTTCTACTTCACTACAGGATCAAAACCACTACTAAACAGCGACGAACACACCACCACCGGTTGCATGCAATCGAGCCTTTCTAAAACACCGTCCGTACCTTTGTGACAATTTCGGCAGAATTTATCCCTGGCGTCAGCCAGCTTTCTGTACCTTATAACGATTGCAGAGCTTCGGTGCTTTCTCTGTCAGCGCTTGCGGTTCCGGTACTGTACCAACGCAGCTTCGACAGTTGACAAACAATACCGATTGCTGCTTGGTCCCCGCACCTGTTGAGGCTGCTGTTGCCCCCTTTCTGTACTTGCCCAAGGCCATCTAACCTAACACAAACCGCCCAGCCCACGCCACACAACCCCTGCTACCCGTGTAGCCGCTTGTTGCGTGCAGTGCTCTCCACCTACGACTATAACATGCCTTCGACATTCGCACTGTACAACACCTTAGGTTAGGGTTGGCGTCGCTTGGGTTAGGTTAGGTTACGTTGGTTGGACGTGGGTTAGGTTAAGGGTTAAAGTTAGGTTAGGCGTCAAAGTTAGGTTAAGCGTTCGGACGTGAGGCGTCAGGTGGCCGCACCTACCTTACGGCCGGACATCTTAGGTTAGGCTAAGGGCGCCGAGGTCACGTTACGTTCACCTTCGGGCGCCACACGTAGCTGTCACAGGTAGGTCGTAGTTCGGTCGGTCGGTCGGTCGGTCGGTCGGTCGTCGGCAAGCCGCAAAAAAACTACAGACGACGTCGACAAAACCGCCGCAAGACCGAGCAGGAGGCAGATATATACCGAGCGCCAAAGAGACCGACCACACACACACACACACACACACACACAACAAAAAAAAAACAAAAACAAAAACACACAAAAAACACCACCCACCGGCCAAACGGGCACCACAAAACCCACAAAGCCGAGCACCACACGTCGCGACCAGAGGCAACCCCGCAACCGCAACGGCGCTTTCCGCACCGGGCCGGATGCACGTACGACAACACCGCTACCCGTACACAAGGCCTCCCATTGCACACAGCCGCTCTGTGTTCAACATCATCAATGGCGCGCCCGCGGCTCGTCGCGGTCGCAGCCATGACGCCGCCGCCACTTTTGCACCAACACATTCACGCACCGCAAAACAGCTCGCCGACCCACCGACACAGCACAGCCGACAAACAAAAACAACCGCGGCGGCGGCAACAAAACAAACAACTCGCACCAAGCGTCCGACAGAAAACAAACGGACAAGCACAGGCCTCTGCTAACGACCACGACACAGCGGCACGCTGCTCCTTTCCCGCCACTCTCGATTCACAGCGCACGCGACCCCGTCGACGACGACGACGACGACGACGACAACGACACGCGACGGGCTCGCTTCCCGCAACCTACACCTTTCCGCCACCGCCACTACGCACGGCTCCACCCGACGCCCGTCGCAACGGCACTACTGCACGCACTATCACCCGCCGCCGCCGCCTCTCCCCCCCTTCCCGTACACAACAACACAGCCAAAAAACACACTCACGACCCAAACATGACAACATGATGGCACGTGCATCGGCGCACACCCCCAACCAGTCACCGTCGACACAACCACACGCAAGGCACGGAAACCGGCGTCCTTCCACGTTGCCATCAAAGCAGCACAAACAACCACAGGAGGAACCACCAACAACAGCCGGCCGGCCGGCAACCACCAAACGCACATTCCCGCTCGCCACCACACACCTCTCGGCAGCCGTTTCGCAAAGACAAGACATGACGCGACATCATCGCATCACGGGCGACGCACGCACACCGACCCACTTTCCCCGCCCGTCTCTCTCTCTCTTTTTCTTCCGACGCCTTCGGCCGAGCACACACGTACGTGGCACAACGCCCAACACAGTCACACACAGTCGACAGGCGCACGCCCAGGCACGCAACGACGCAGCGCAGCAAAGGCGCCCGCGACACATACCTCCTCTCCCGTCTCGCCGCCGACCGCCAGCCAGCCACTCGCAATGTGCACTGGCCAACCGGACACACGTCCACCGCGCCGCCTCCGACCACCCGCCAGGGGGCGCTCACGTCCGCGACAACAGCGCGGCCCGCCGCCGGGCGGGCCCAGCCCGGCCCAGGCGGCGCGCGCTGCTCTGCACTCGGCGCGCCGCGCCCCACATCCTGCTGCAGACCGGGCTCGTCTCTCTGTACGCGTCTGCGTCTGCCCGCATCTCATCTTCCTGCGCATCGACACAACGAGGCCACGTGAGCAAACCCCCGTCACAACGCCACATCACGCACTGCCTTGTCGACCGCCTAAATGCACTCACCCACCAGCCATCCGCTTCGTCCTCTTCTTGCTTACTCGTTGTTCGTCGTCGTTGCTGCTGCACCAGCAGCAGCGGCGGCGGCGGCGGCAGCGCACACAGCCCCAGCCGGCCGCATCCGAGGGGGCCCCGCCGCCAGCGTCGCCTCCTTGGGCACAGGTGCGGTGCTGTGGCCGCCCATCCAACCGCATTTGCTGGCCGTCCCAGCCGCCAGGCAGGCGTTCCCACTGCCGCGCACCGCCTCTGCTGCAGAAGACGAACAAACGAAACGTACAAACATACACGCGCCCGAAGCGTGGCCACACACGGACGGGACCGACAGGCTCCAAGGCGACCAAACGATGGAAACACAAACACAAAAACAAAAGACACGCGAGCGAGCGGGCGAGCACGCAAGCAGTCGCCTCGCCTCTGTCCTCCCGCCCCCGCCCTTCTCCCCACCACATGCCCACAAACACCACCGCCTGCCCGCATCTCCACATTCGCCCCCTCCATTTGTTCCCTTGCGTTCGTTCGTTCCTTCCTTCCATGTGTCTGCGTGCGCGGCGCCTCTCCAACATCCGCCGTCCGTCCCGTTTTCGCCGTACCACACGCCACCGTCGGCGCCGCCTCGCCTCGCCTCCTCCCAGGCCACCACCGCCGCCGCCCCTGTCCGCCCCGCACACCACCATACACCGCTGCTTGTCCTGGCCGTTGCCACCAAAGGCGCCAGCCGCAAACCGCGCCAAACGCCGCAGCGCGCGTGCGTCCTTCCTTCCTTCCTTCCTTCCTTGCTTGCTTGCTTGCTTGCTTCTCCGTGCCGACGCTGCCTCTATTCCCGCACTGCGCGTACCGGAGTGACACGCGCACCCCCCTCGCGAACGCACGACTCATTGTCCTTGTTGTTTCTCCTCTTTCTTACGTCTTTGTTTCTTGTTTTTTTTTTTTGTTTTGTTTTTGTTTTTTCTTTTTCCTCCCACCGCCGCATGTGACACAATGGCCTCCCTCCCCCTTTCGTTCGTTGTCGCCGCTTTGTTTCTCTTTCCCATTGGTGCACGTCCGACGCGCTCCATTTCCACCACACCACGGCCATCGGCCTCCTCAACGGGCAGGCGCAGTGTGCCATTCTCCGGCGCCCAAGCACACCGCGCGGCTCGCTCTCCTCGCCCCCACGCCACGCCACGCCACGCCACGCCACGCCACGCCACGCCACGCCACGCCACGCAGCACAAATGCTGCCGTCTCGCAACACGACACACGGTGCGCACACCCCCGACCGCGCGGCTCTTAAAAGGCATGGCACCGGCGACATGCGCCGCCCCGGCCCGCACCCGTCGTCTCACGTTCACTGCCGGCCGCGTCTGCGGCTACAACCGCACCACAACAACGGTCCCCTCCCGGCAACACATTTGTTGCACAAACACAACCGCCGAGCGCAGCGCGAGCCACCCACACGCGCCCTCCCCGTCTTTAAAGCCTCCGCGTCTCCTTTCTCCTTTCGCGCCCCCTCCCATCTCCCGAATATGCCAGCAGCGGTGCCACTACCGCGAAACGGACACGCCTTCCGGGCCACATGCAAGGGCACGCCCACCACCAACTACTGCCATATTCGCGGACGCAGTTAGGCAACACGCAACGCACTCTCTCTCCACCTACTTTCACTCTCTCTCTCTCTCTCGTCCCTTCTCTTTAAAACACACAAACCAACCAACCAACCACGGCTAACACACTTTTTCGCGACACCTTTGACTGCCGTGACGGCAGCTATCGACCTTCTAAACACACACACACACACCCACCCACCCCTACATACACACCCTTCGCTACACCGGACAACAACAGCGTACACAACAGGAGGGCACACGAAACGGCAGGCAAGGGCAAGGCATTCTCATAGATTCCTCCTCCGAGCCATGTCGGCGAACGCTTTTTTTTTCATCCGGGAAGGCAATGCAATTCAGCCGTCGCCACGGCCGACACTTGCAGCCGCGCCGTAAACGCCTCTCAGTGCGGCTGCAATGCACGGGAACGTTCCGCTGCTATAGACAGCGCCTCTCCGTTTTTCCCTGCTTCGTTTTCCGGTGATTGCTTCTCCATTTTGTTTGTTTGTTTTATTACTTTCCGTTCCCCTCCTCCACCATTGTTTCCGTCCCCAACAGTTTTGCTCATTCCACACGTTCTGCCCAGACACGACACTCGACCGATCAAAGGTCAGCCTTTCGTCACCGTTCGCGGCGCCGACGGTGCCACAGTGCGACTGGTGTTCACACCGACACGTTGCCATGACGCCGGTGTATCGCGCCGATATTGACAGTTACTCAGAGCCGCCGGATCGGATCACATCACCGACACACCTGCCATTTCACACCGGGGGACACAGACCAACGAAACGCGTGTACGCCCATAGCCTCACGCTTACTGTACTCAACCGAACACACGTGCACCTTGAATGACGTGCGTGCGCACAACAGTCCAATCAATCATCAGTCAAACTGCAAGAAACGGCTATCATCACAAATCAAGGGCAACCGTGCGTGTCGCCTACCCCACCCGCCCGTACATTTCTTGGCGACATCGTAATGGATATGCATGATAGTACGACACGTCCATTTAAAACGTCAACCAACACACCAACGCGCCGTACAGCAAAGGGAATAGTCGACGGCAACACAACATTTCACCCTCGCCATCATGTATGATGTGACAACAGACACCCGCAGACGGCCGTAACGGTGACAGCCAACAATCAATCAATCGCGAGGACTTTCAATTGCAGTCACGTGACTAACCGGGCAGACGGAGACAAAGAAATGAATCAGCGCCACAGACAGCACCAACACCTCCTATCTATCTATCTATCTATCTATCTATCTATCTATGTGTCGACAAACAACCACGCCAGGACTCGTGCACGCATTCCACGTCACACCGGCGGCAACCAAACCCTCGCGGCCGTACCCCAGTAACCACAACCACATTCGAGACCACACCACCAGCTGCCTCGCAACCACAACCAAACCGGGTAGCTATGCCGCCCCCCTCTCACACACACACACACACACACACACACACACACACACAAACAATTCCGCTCTTCCCGCAAAGGCAATTTGGTGGCCCTGAAAAGGGCCGTTTTGCCGCTCTCGCAACGGAGGGAGCTTCCTTCCTTCCAAGAGCCGAAGTAACAACCTCCCCTCCTTACTTGGAGCTCGTGTACTTGGTCACCGCCTTCGTGCCCTCGCTCACGGCGTGCTTGGCCAGCTCGCCAGGCAGCAAGAGCCGCACAGCCGTCTGGATCTCGCGGGACGTGATGGTCGAGCGCTTGTTGTAGTGCGCCAGGCGAGACGCCTCGGCCGCAATGCGCTCGAAAATGTCGTTCACGAAGCTGTTCATGATGCTCATCGCCTTCGACGAGATGCCCGTGTCGGGGTGCACCTGCTTCAGCACCTTGTAGATGTAGATGGCATAGCTCTCCTTCCTCTTGCGCTTCTTCTTCTTGTCGCCCTTCGAAATGTTCTTCTGCGCCTTGCCGGCCTTCTTGGCGGCCTTCCCGCTAGTCTTGGGCGGCATCTCGAACGTACAACAACAAGCAGCAAGCGCTCCGCTCTAGTCAGCGTCTCCCCACACAGTGGCACCCGCCGCTACCGCAACACCGCACCTTTACCAGCTCGCCCTGTTGCGGCCGCCGACCAATGGGGCGCGCGCGCAACCGGCCGCCGCACCCGAGCCCATAAAGGGACCCCCACCCCGCCGCCGCCGGCACACGCACGCACTCCGCTGCTCGACTCGCTGCGGCTCGCACCGTTACGGTTACGTGTTTCACGCTTACGCCACTAGCCAAACGCCATGTCCGGACGCGGAAAGGGAGGCAAAGTCAAGGGCAAGTCAAAGTCCCGCTCAAGCAGGGCTGGGCTCCAGTTCCCGGTCGGCAGAATCCACCGCCTCCTGCGCAAGGGAAACTACGCCGAGCGCGTCGGCGCCGGGGCGCCCGTCTACCTCGCCGCCGTCATGGAGTACCTCGCGGCTGAGGTGCTCGAGCTGGCCGGAAACGCGGCCCGCGACAACAAGAAGACGCGCATCATCCCGCGCCACCTGCAGCTCGCCATCCGCAACGACGAGGAGCTCAACAAGCTCTTGTCGGGCGTCACCATCGCACAGGGTGGTGTCCTGCCCAACATCCAGGCCGTCCTGCTGCCAAAGAAGACCGAGAAGAAGGCCTAAACAGGGACCGCGGCGCTGCGCTTGCGTGCTCCCTGCACGCAAACGCAAACGCGCCTTTGCCTTGCCGGCTCGCCTCACAACAATCGGCCCTTTTCAGGGCCACCACACAAACCTACGTCCAAAGCAAAGTTTCCGTCGTCCTCGCCGCACTTTACAACAACGTCCACAGTCATTCATTCGCAGCCGGCGCCGGCGCACGTCCGCCATCTTGTCCACAGCCCGTGTGGCCGAACACACACACACATTTTTTCTGCACCCCTCCACGCACGCACAGTCGCGTTCCAAACAACGACAACGACATCAATACACCAATAATGTGATGTGATCATTGTTAATATGTTCATAATTAAAAGAGCGCGCGCGACACACACACAGCGCGTAACGGCCCGACGACGGACGACACGCGGGGCCGCCGCGCGCGCTCTCCAAACACACAGGCACAGCACAAACCAAACCAAACAGCTGATCCGATCGATGGTCCCGGCCCGCGCCACAAACAAACCACGCACACACCGGACTCAGCCGCGCCCTCCCGCATCCATCACACACACACGTCACGTCGAATCTCCAAACGGAACGCACGCACGCAAAGCAACAGAGGCGCACAACAACAACAAACACAGAGGCAGGCAGGCAACACAGACCCTTTCGCACTTTTCAATTTCCGAACAGTGTGGTGGCCCTGAAAAGGGCCGTTTTTCGTCTCTCCCACCAAGCACGGGCAACGGCACGGCCGCGGGAAGGCCACAGCACAGCACACCGGCTGCCTGCCTAACCGCCGAAACCGTACAGGGTGCGCCCCTGCCTCTTCAGGGCGTACACCACGTCCATGGCCGTCACAGTCTTGCGCTTGGCGTGCTCAGTGTACGTCACCGCGTCGCGGATCACGTTCTCCAGGAACACCTTCAGCACTCCGCGGGTCTCCTCGTAGATCAGACCAGAGATGCGCTTCACGCCGCCCCTGCGAGCCAGGCGGCGGATGGCGGGCTTCGTGATGCCCTGGATGTTGTCGCGCAACACCTTGCGGTGCCGCTTGGCGCCACCCTTCCCCAGCCCCTTTCCTCCCTTGCCGCGGCCTGTCATTCTTCCTCCTCCTCAAGCAAAAAAAGCACAAGCGGCAGCTCCTCACCCGGCGCTAGCGAGTCGGCTACGGTGCGCCGTGAGCGCGCGCCGCCCCCCTATATAGACTCTGGCCCGCCCTCCCCCCACCACGCGCACCGAGGGCATATAAGCGCAGCGCGGGCCCGCGCGGGCCCGTTGCACCGTCAGTCGTCGCTCCGGCAGCGCGCAGAGATGTCGTGGGCACGCCCGGAGTTCCGAGGATCGCTGAGTAGAGCTATGGGTGTGGCGGATCGCCGTTCGGCCGAGCCTGCTCGGTCGACGGCCCCATCCGGCCCCCCAAATACGACGACTGGAGATGTTGGTGTGGCAGACCGCCGTCCGGAGGAGCGTGCTCCCCCGGCGGCCCCGTCTGACCCGCCGCCTAGGATGACCCGGCCACCGTCCACGGACTACCACATGGACGACGAATCCGGCGAAGATGATATCTTAGTGCACGGTGCACTACCGGCCGTCGAGAGGACGCGGAGAACAAAGGCCAGCGCGCTGCAACGCCCAGCGGGCGAGCAGCGCAAAAGGTCTTATACCGCAGCCACCGGCGCCAAAAAGGCGCCAAAGAAGAGGAGGCAGCTCGCTGTCTCAACAAACGGGGGCAGACGACGCGCCCTACCTGACGACAGCGGTGCGGGGGCGACCTGGACGACCGTCACGTCTAAACGTGCGGCCAGACCCAGGACGACGCCTTCACCGCCGCCCACTTCGACCGCAAACCGCTTTGGAGTACTTGCGGTCGAAAACATGACTGAACAGCCTACTTCCGAGCAGTCGGCGCCCACGGCCGCTGCCCAAGCAGGCCGCCTGAACGATGAAGAAGCCGTCCCTACCACCGGACGGCGAGACCGGAGGCCGCCGCCCATAGTCTTCGAGGTGGCAGAAGACTATAAGGGGTTCCTGCAGCTCGTGAGGCAGTGGACGACTGCTGACTTCACCTTGCGAGCTGCGGCAGGGAACCTTGTGCGGCTACAAGTCGCCAACACCCAAGACTACATCCGGGTGACGAGCGAGGCGTCAAACCAGGGCCTCCACTGGTTCACACACGCCGCCGTCCCCGAGCGACTACTGAAGATAGTCTTTAAGGGACTACCGATGGCAGCTCAACCGGAGCTGCTACGAGAGGAGCTGACAGACCTCGACTTCAGCGTGCGCAACGTGACGCGCGTGAAGTCGCACGTCAGCCACAAGGAGTCGCCGTCACTTCTGGTTATCGCCACCGATACACCAGAAAACAGGCGGCTCTACCAGGTGACGAGGGTGGCCAATACCAAGGTCACCGTCGAAAACCTGAAACAGAAGAGGGGCCTGGTGCAATGCTTCCGCTGCCAGGGGATGGGGCATGTGGCACGCCACTGCTCCTTCCCCGAGAAGTGCGTGAAGTGTGCCGGGGCCCATGCCAGCAGACTGTGTCCGCTGCCGAGGTCGCACGCGCCCAAGTGTGCAAACTGCAGCGGCCCACACGTGGCGAGCTACCGCGGCTGCGAAGTCTTCAAAGCCGCAATAGCTCGCCAAAACGGGCAGCAGGCGACGACGACTGCCGACCGCTCCCTCCGCCGTCCGCGCCCAGGCGCAAAACCGGTGAGGCGGCCGGCGCACGCCAGACAGACGCCGGCAGCCAATGCTGCCACCACCGCCCCCACTGAAGGGGGCAACCGAAGCTGGCGCACCCGCGTCAGAAAACGTGCGCGAGAGCGCACGCCAGATGACCAGCGCGCCGACCAACTCCACGGGAAGGCGCGCAGAGAAGACAACGAGACGACGGGAGGCGAAAGGCGCGGCAACGCGCCAGCCGCCTCACGCCACACAGCAGCAGCCAGCCAAGGCGCCACAACAACAGCGCTGGAAGGAGGGCTGGCCGCAGCAATTTCAGCACTCTCTGCGGCAATCGACAAGGTAACTCACCTTGCCGACACGCTGCAGAGAGTGGCTGAAACAGTGATGATGGCCTCACCGGCGGCTGTTCAACAGCCGTCGAAATAAGACGCTCCCAACGCCGTCCGCGCCGGGAGCACTGAAGACGGCCTGTCCACGGACAAGCACCGTTGCCCGCACACGCGGGCAACCCAGAAGCCAATATATATCCTGAAAAGGGCCAACGAGAAGACACGAAAAAGAAGAGAAGAATTACCAACATATCGTCAAAGAGAAGAATGGAGGCAGTGCAGGGACATCCTGCAGGGACTCTACCGACCAGGGTGAAGACCGCACACCCTGAAGAAGATGGTTCTAGTCGAGCGGGCCCGTTGTCAAGGCAGCACCGGACGCTTCGCTACCGCACGCACCGCTAACCGCTATGGCCCGCACAAAGCAAACGGCCCGCAAGTCCACCGGCGGAAAGGCGCCGCGCAAACAGCTCGCCACCAAGGCGGCGAGGAAGAGCGCGCCCGCCACCGGCGGCGTCAAGAAGCCCCACCGCTACAGGCCGGGCACCGTCGCCCTGCGAGAAATCAGGCGCTACCAGAAGAGCACAGAGCTGCTCATCCGCAAGCTGCCGTTCCAGCGCCTAGTGCGCGAGATCGCCCAGGACTTCAAGACCGACCTGCGCTTCCAGAGCTCCGCAGTCATGGCCCTGCAGGAGGCCAGCGAGGCCTACCTCGTCGGCCTCTTCGAAGACACCAACCTGTGCGCAATCCACGCCAAGCGCGTCACCATCATGCCCAAGGACATCCAGCTCGCGCGCCGCATCCGCGGCGAGCGCGCCTAAACCGCTTAGCCGCGGCACGGCACCGCACGCGCGCAACACAAAAACGGCCCTTTTCAGGGCCACTAACATCTCTCCGTCGCGAGCAAAACTTTTGTCGGTCTTGCCGCCCAGCCTCTCTCTCTAGCCCCGTTAAAACAACCACCACAATTCCCACCCTCCCGTCCACAGCCGCTCTCGCCAACAATCACATTCGACGTCATCAACACCCCACCCCCTTCAGTACACACACACACACACACACACACAAACAAACAGCCGGACGACGTCACCCACGGGTGGCTGGCCGCCGCCGTCTCCGAGGCGCCACCGCGCCTTCCCAATTCCCGCCGGCCACTTCCACGTCTCAACGTCTCCCTTTCAGAGACAGAGGACACACACACACAAAAACAAGACGCGCCATCCGCAAAGCAAGCAGAGTCTCCAGAAACATGAGAAACCAACCGTCGGCCGCCGCACAAAATACAAAACACAAAACAAAAAAACGGCCACAACCGCTCCGCTACCGCGCGCCGCCGCCTACCGCCACCGGCCCCACAATCCATCCACCACGGCACGCAAACAGTACCCACAAGGGTCATACAGAAACGCCACACAAACATCAACCAACCACACACACACACACACACACACACACCGGCGCATGCACGCACGGCCACCCAAACAACACAACACAACGCGCCAGGCACGACAATCAACGCCTTCCCGACGTCCTCTGATGGCCCTGAGAAGGGCCGTTTTGGGCCGCGCGCAGCCGTGCCATCGCGCGCCACTAGACGACGCGGGGGAGGGGGGTGGGGGACGACGGGGTCAAGCGCCAGCCCTTCCCCTTTCCTTTCTTTACTTTACTTCACTTCACTTCTTCTTCTTGGGCGACGCCTTCGCCTTAGACGGCGTCGTCGCCTTCTTCGGGCGCGGCGCCTTCGGCTTCTTCGTCGGAACCTTGGCGGCCTTCTTCGCCTTCGACGGCGACTTGGCCTTGGCCGGCTTGGCCGCAGCCGCCTTCTTCGCACCCGCGGGAGCCGCCGACGCCGCAGACGCCTTCTTGGCGGCGCCCGCCTTCCGACCGGTCGCCGCCTTCACGCCACCAGCCTTCTTTGCGCCGGCCGCACGGGCGCCCTTCTTCTCCTTGCTGGCCGGAGCGGCGCGCTTCTTCTTCGCACCGCCGGCACGGGCCTTGCCGCCCTCGGCCGCCCCGCCGCCGGCGCCGGCAAGCTTGAAAGAGCCGGACGCGCCCTTCCCCTTCGTCTGCACCAGCTCGCCAGCCACGACGGCCGACTTGAGGTACTTCTTGATAAAGGGCGCCAGCTTCTCCGCGTCCAGCTTGTAGTGCGCGGCAATGTACTTCTTGATCGCCTGCAGCGACGAGCCGCCGCGCTCCTTCAGACTCTTGATGGCGGCCGTCACCATCTCAGAGGTGCGCGGGTGCGCAGGCTTGGCGCGCGGCTTCTTCGCAGACGCCGCAGACTTGGCCTTCTTCGTCGTGCCGGTGGCGGCGGGTGCCGCAGCAGTCTCGTTCGTAGCCGCCTGATCTGCCATTATTTCGACGGACGACGCGCGTACGCACACGAGAGCGAGAGCGAGAGCGGCAGGCGGCAAGCACGGCGGCAGAGAATAGCCGCCGCGCCGCCAGGCCCAGCCAGTGTCGCGGGCGGGCGCGGACGGCCGAGAGAGCGGCCGCCACTCTGCGCGCCGCCGCGCCGCGCCTCCCGCGCTTGCTACCGCCCAACGTCCGACAGCCTGTGCGGACCAGCCCCAAACCTGCGCCGCAACCACCCGCGCCGTTCAAACCACCGAGGATGGGGCTACACACGGCCACACCACAGTCGCCAACCAGTCGCCACGGCAGCGCCGCAAACCACGGCCAAACTGCAGCTACCGCGCGCTACAGCCTGGCTCGGCCCGCCGAGAATCGCCGCCCCCGCCCACATGCCGCCCCCACAGCCCCAGCCGACGACCCGCCACAATGGCCAAACCTTCGGCAAAACTGCCACACCGTCGCCGCGCCAGCCCGGCCAGCGCGGCCGCCGCCACAGCCACACAAGCGGAGGCGTGCGGCGATGCCGGCCGTGCAAACGCACCTCCGCCGCCCCATCGCCCTCCCACCGTTTCCCGATCGGCCCGCAGCCGTCGGGCCACCTCGCCCGCCAACATTCGCGCCCGTTTCTCACAAAATTGCCCGCCGCAAAGAAAACGGGCGCCGCCTGCGCAACATCGGCACCGGCCAACCGAGCGCCGCCGCCCCTCGCCGCTTACGCGAGGGGGGCTGACCGCCGTCCGCAACGACAGACACACCGCATCTGCCTTCAAGCACACACGACAGCCGACCTCCTACATTTGTACGCCGCAAGCCACCCAACGGTGTGTGGCGGAGGGCACTTTACGTGCCACTGTCATTACCACCCTTTGCCGTTCCAGTCGCGTATGTTACGCGGGAAGAACGACTGTCTGAAAGCCTCCGTGCGCGCTCGAATCTCTCTACTGTTACATTCGGGATCTCCTCGGGAGGTATATACGTACGGGGAAGCAATATGTTCGATACCTCATCCGGAAACGCACCCTCTCGAGAAAAACCTGGCGAGCAAGCTACACCGCGATGCAGGGCGCCTCCCTTGCAGAGTCTGCCACTTAGCCATCTCCGTAACGCTATCACGGTTACCACATACCCCTGTGACGAAAACGTTGGATCTTTCTCTATCTTCCTCCGTCAACCCGACCTGCTACGGGTCCCACACTGGTGGGCAACACTCACGTATGGGTCGGTCGAACGCGTGTTTCTGTAAGCCACCTCCTTTGTTGATGGACTACATTTTTTTGTTTTTGCTAAGCATTCTCCCAATGCATCTCAACCTGGTACCCGCCTTACCAACAATTTACTTTTATCTGATCATCATTCCACTTCCAAATCATTCCGCACGCCTACTCCCAGATACATATTTTACAGACGTCACAGCTACCAGTGTTTGTCCCGCTATCATATAATCAATCACACAGTAAAGGATCCTTCTTTCTGTATATTCGCAATACATTACATTTGTCTATGTTAAGGGGACAGTTGCCACTCCCCCTGCACCGGGTGCCTATCCGCTGCCGATCGTCCTGCAACCTCTCTGTATACTACATACAGCATCATCCGCGAAACGACGCATGGAACGTCCGCCACTATCTACTAGGTCATTTATATGATGTGAATTGTGAAAAAGCAATGGTCCCATAACACTCCCCCGTGGCACGCCAGGGGTTACTTTAACGTCTGTAGACGTCTGTCTCTCCATCGATAACAACATGCTGTGTTCCGTCTGCTGACATCTCTTCAATCCAGCCACACAGTTGGTCTGATATTCTGTAGACTCTTACGTCGTTGATCAGGCGACGGTGCGGAGCTGTCTCGAACGCCTTCCGGACGTCAAGGACAATGGCATCCACCTGGGAGCTTTCTGGGTCTCATGGGCAAATAAAGCGAGCCGGGTCTCACACACGATCGCTGTTTCCGGAATCCATGTTGATTCCTACATAGTAGACTCTGGAGTTTCCACAAACGACATGATACTCGAGCAAACAACATGTTCTACAACACATCGACGTCAGAGATATGGGTCTATGGTTTTGCGCATCTGCTCGACGACTGGGACTACCTGTGCTCTTTTCCAATCATTTGGAACCCTCCCTTCCTCTCCAGAGACTTGCGGTACACGGCTGTTAGGAGGGGGGCAGGTTGTTTCGCGTACCCTGTGTAGGAATCGCGAATTGGTAATCCCGTCGGGTCCGGCGGACTTTCCCATTCCTCCTTGGACACTTACTTCGATGTCAGCCAGTTTCTCGTTCGTGCGAGCATTTAGAAGACGGAACTGCAGAGTGCGGTCCGTCCTCTGTGAAACAGCTTTGGAAACAGGTGCTTAGGTATTTCACCACAGCTTTACGCGTGTCATCCTCTGTTTCAATGCCATCGCCATGCCGGAGTGTCTGGATATGCTGTTTCGAGCCACTTACCGATTCAACGCAAGACCGCAACGTCCTAGCATTTTCTGTCAACGTCGGTCGGTACATAGGGTTTGTTCTACTTTCGAATTCACTGAACGCTTCACGCATAGCCCTCCTTACGCTCACTTTGACATCGTTTAGCTTCCCGTTTGTCTCGGAGGATTTTGGCTGCGTTTTAAACTTTGGGTGAAGCTCTCTTTGCTTTCGCAATAGTTTCCTAACGTTGTTGTTGTTGTAGTAGTATACCACGGTGGGTTTTTTTTCCCATCCCTCACAGTTCTACACTCGGCACGTACCTGTCTAAAAACGCATTTTTACCATTGCCTTGCACTTTCTCCATGAACACTCAACATTGTCAGTGTCGGAACAGGCATTTGCGTTTTCATCTGTCAGGTCGTCTGGAAATCTGCCTTCTATTACTCTTGCTAGCCAAACAGATACACCGTCCTCCCTGCAACGGCCTTATGATCACTGCGTCCCTGTTCTGCACATACAGAGTCGAAACACGTTCGGGTCTGTTTGTCATCAGTAGGTCCACGATGTCATCTCCACGAGTCGGTTCTCTGTTCATTTTGCTCGAGGTACTTTTCGGACAGTGCACTCAGTATAATGTCACTCGATGCTCTCTGTCCCCCAACCACCCGTCCTGAACATCATCTGAGTGTCCCAGTCTATATCGGGTACATTGAAATCTCCACCTAAGACCCTAACATGCTGAGGAAAATGTATGTGAAATGTGTTTCCAAATCCGTCTCTCCGTTGTTCTGCCACTAATGCTGCTGCGTCGGGAGGTCGGTCAAAGGAGCCAATTATTATTAAACCTAGCTCGGTTGTTGAGTGTAACCTCCACCCACAATATTTCACAGGAACCACCCACTTCTACTTCACTACAGGATCAAAACCACTACTAAACAGCGACGAACACACCACCACCGGTTGCATGCAATCGAGCCTTTCTAAAACACCGTCCGTACCTTTGTGACAATTTCGGCAGAATTTATCCCTGGCGTCAGCCAGCTTTCTGTACCTTATAACGATTGCAGAGCTTCGGTGCTTTCTCTGTCAGCGCTTGCGGTTCCGGTACTGTACCAACGCAGCTTCGACAGTTGACAAACAATACCGATTGCTGCTTGGTCCCCGCACCCGTTGAGGCTGCTGTTGCCCCCTTTCTGTACTTGCCCAAGGCCATCTAACCTAACACAAACCGCCCAGCCCACGCCACACAACCCCTGCTACCCGTGTAGCCGCTTGTTGCGTGCAGTGCTCTCCACCTACGACTATAACATGCCTTCGACATTCGCACTGTACAACACCTTAGGTTAGGGTTGGCGTCGCTTGGGTTAGGTTAGGTTACGTTGGTTGGACGTGGGTTAGGTTAAGGGTTAAAGTTAGGTTAGGCGTCAAAGTTAGGTTAAGCGTTCGGACGTGAGGCGTCAGGTGGCCGCACCTACCTTACGGCCGGACATCTTAGGTTAGGCTAAGGGCGCCGAGGTCACGTTACGTTCACCTTCGGGCGCCACACGTAGCTGTCACAGGTAGGTCGTAGTTCGGTCGGTCGGTCGGTCGGTCGGTCGGTCGTCGGCAAGCCGCAAAAAAACTACAGACGACGTCGACAAAACCGCCGCAAGACCGAGCAGGAGGCAGATATATACCGAGCGCCAAAGAGACCGACCACACACACACACACACACACACACACAACAAAAAAAAAACAAAAACAAAAACACACAAAAAACACCACCCACCGGCCAAACGGGCACCACAAAACCCACAAAGCCGAGCACCACACGTCGCGACCAGAGGCAACCCCGCAACCGCAACGGCGCTTTCCGCACCGGGCCGGATGCACGTACGACAACACCGCTACCCGTACACAAGGCCTCCCATTGCACACAGCCGCTCTGTGTTCAACATCATCAATGGCGCGCCCGCGGCTCGTCGCGGTCGCAGCCATGACGCCGCCGCCACTTTTGCACCAACACATTCACGCACCGCAAAACAGCTCGCCGACCCACCGACACAGCACAGCCGACAAACAAAAACAACCGCGGCGGCGGCAACAAAACAAACAACTCGCACCAAGCGTCCGACAGAAAACAAACGGACAAGCACAGGCCTCTGCTAACGACCACGACACAGCGGCACGCTGCTCCTTTCCCGCCACTCTCGATTCACAGCGCACGCGACCCCGTCGACGACGACGACGACGACGACGACAACGACACGCGACGGGCTCGCTTCCCGCAACCTACACCTTTCCGCCACCGCCACTACGCACGGCTCCACCCGACGCCCGTCGCAACGGCACTACTGCACGCACTATCACCCGCCGCCGCCGCCTCTCCCCCCCTTCCCGTACACAACAACACAGCCAAAAAACACACTCACGACCCAAACATGACAACATGATGGCACGTGCATCGGCGCACACCCCCAACCAGTCACCGTCGACACAACCACACGCAAGGCACGGAAACCGGCGTCCTTCCACGTTGCCATCAAAGCAGCACAAACAACCACAGGAGGAACCACCAACAACAGCCGGCCGGCCGGCAACCACCAAACGCACATTCCCGCTCGCCACCACACACCTCTCGGCAGCCGTTTCGCAAAGACAAGACATGACGCGACATCATCGCATCACGGGCGACGCACGCACACCGACCCACTTTCCCCGCCCGTCTCTCTCTCTCTTTTTCTTCCGACGCCTTCGGCCGAGCACACACGTACGTGGCACAACGCCCAACACAGTCACACACAGTCGACAGGCGCACGCCCAGGCACGCAACGACGCAGCGCAGCAAAGGCGCCCGCGACACATACCTCCTCTCCCGTCTCGCCGCCGACCGCCAGCCAGCCACTCGCAATGTGCACTGGCCAACCGGACACACGTCCACCGCGCCGCCTCCGACCACCCGCCAGGGGGCGCTCACGTCCGCGACAACAGCGCGGCCCGCCGCCGGGCGGGCCCAGCCCGGCCCAGGCGGCGCGCGCTGCTCTGCACTCGGCGCGCCGCGCCCCACATCCTGCTGCAGACCGGGCTCGTCTCTCTGTACGCGTCTGCGTCTGCCCGCATCTCATCTTCCTGCGCATCGACACAACGAGGCCACGTGAGCAAACCCCCGTCACAACGCCACATCACGCACTGCCTTGTCGACCGCCTAAATGCACTCACCCACCAGCCATCCGCTTCGTCCTCTTCTTGCTTACTCGTTGTTCGTCGTCGTTGCTGCTGCACCAGCAGCAGCGGCGGCGGCGGCGGCAGCGCACACAGCCCCAGCCGGCCGCATCCGAGGGGGCCCCGCCGCCAGCGTCGCCTCCTTGGGCACAGGTGCGGTGCTGTGGCCGCCCATCCAACCGCATTTGCTGGCCGTCCCAGCCGCCAGGCAGGCGTTCCCACTGCCGCGCACCGCCTCTGCTGCAGAAGACGAACAAACGAAACGTACAAACATACACGCGCCCGAAGCGTGGCCACACACGGACGGGACCGACAGGCTCCAAGGCGACCAAACGATGGAAACACAAACACAAAAACAAAAGACACGCGAGCGAGCGGGCGAGCACGCAAGCAGTCGCCTCGCCTCTGTCCTCCCGCCCCCGCCCTTCTCCCCACCACATGCCCACAAACACCACCGCCTGCCCGCATCTCCACATTCGCCCCCTCCATTTGTTCCCTTGCGTTCGTTCGTTCCTTCCTTCCATGTGTCTGCGTGCGCGGCGCCTCTCCAACATCCGCCGTCCGTCCCGTTTTCGCCGTACCACACGCCACCGTCGGCGCCGCCTCGCCTCGCCTCCTCCCAGGCCACCACCGCCGCCGCCCCTGTCCGCCCCGCACACCACCATACACCGCTGCTTGTCCTGGCCGTTGCCACCAAAGGCGCCAGCCGCAAACCGCGCCAAACGCCGCAGCGCGCGTGCGTCCTTCCTTCCTTCCTTCCTTCCTTGCTTGCTTGCTTGCTTGCTTCTCCGTGCCGACGCTGCCTCTATTCCCGCACTGCGCGTACCGGAGTGACACGCGCACCCCCCTCGCGAACGCACGACTCATTGTCCTTGTTGTTTCTCCTCTTTCTTACGTCTTTGTTTCTTGTTTTTTTTTTTTGTTTTGTTTTTGTTTTTTCTTTTTCCTCCCACCGCCGCATGTGACACAATGGCCTCCCTCCCCCTTTCGTTCGTTGTCGCCGCTTTGTTTCTCTTTCCCATTGGTGCACGTCCGACGCGCTCCATTTCCACCACACCACGGCCATCGGCCTCCTCAACGGGCAGGCGCAGTGTGCCATTCTCCGGCGCCCAAGCACACCGCGCGGCTCGCTCTCCTCGCCCCCACGCCACGCCACGCCACGCCACGCCACGCCACGCCACGCCACGCCACGCCACGCAGCACAAATGCTGCCGTCTCGCAACACGACACACGGTGCGCACACCCCCGACCGCGCGGCTCTTAAAAGGCATGGCACCGGCGACATGCGCCGCCCCGGCCCGCACCCGTCGTCTCACGTTCACTGCCGGCCGCGTCTGCGGCTACAACCGCACCACAACAACGGTCCCCTCCCGGCAACACATTTGTTGCACAAACACAACCGCCGAGCGCAGCGCGAGCCACCCACACGCGCCCTCCCCGTCTTTAAAGCCTCCGCGTCTCCTTTCTCCTTTCGCGCCCCCTCCCATCTCCCGAATATGCCAGCAGCGGTGCCACTACCGCGAAACGGACACGCCTTCCGGGCCACATGCAAGGGCACGCCCACCACCAACTACTGCCATATTCGCGGACGCAGTTAGGCAACACGCAACGCACTCTCTCTCCACCTACTTTCACTCTCTCTCTCTCTCTCGTCCCTTCTCTTTAAAACACACAAACCAACCAACCAACCACGGCTAACACACTTTTTCGCGACACCTTTGACTGCCGTGACGGCAGCTATCGACCTTCTAAACACACACACACACACCCACCCACCCCTACATACACACCCTTCGCTACACCGGACAACAACAGCGTACACAACAGGAGGGCACACGAAACGGCAGGCAAGGGCAAGGCATTCTCATAGATTCCTCCTCCGAGCCATGTCGGCGAACGCTTTTTTTTTCATCCGGGAAGGCAATGCAATTCAGCCGTCGCCACGGCCGACACTTGCAGCCGCGCCGTAAACGCCTCTCAGTGCGGCTGCAATGCACGGGAACGTTCCGCTGCTATAGACAGCGCCTCTCCGTTTTTCCCTGCTTCGTTTTCCGGTGATTGCTTCTCCATTTTGTTTGTTTGTTTTATTACTTTCCGTTCCCCTCCTCCACCATTGTTTCCGTCCCCAACAGTTTTGCTCATTCCACACGTTCTGCCCAGACACGACACTCGACCGATCAAAGGTCAGCCTTTCGTCACCGTTCGCGGCGCCGACGGTGCCACAGTGCGACTGGTGTTCACACCGACACGTTGCCATGACGCCGGTGTATCGCGCCGATATTGACAGTTACTCAGAGCCGCCGGATCGGATCACATCACCGACACACCTGCCATTTCACACCGGGGGACACAGACCAACGAAACGCGTGTACGCCCATAGCCTCACGCTTACTGTACTCAACCGAACACACGTGCACCTTGAATGACGTGCGTGCGCACAACAGTCCAATCAATCATCAGTCAAACTGCAAGAAACGGCTATCATCACAAATCAAGGGCAACCGTGCGTGTCGCCTACCCCACCCGCCCGTACATTTCTTGGCGACATCGTAATGGATATGCATGATAGTACGACACGTCCATTTAAAACGTCAACCAACACACCAACGCGCCGTACAGCAAAGGGAATAGTCGACGGCAACACAACATTTCACCCTCGCCATCATGTATGATGTGACAACAGACACCCGCAGACGGCCGTAACGGTGACAGCCAACAATCAATCAATCGCGAGGACTTTCAATTGCAGTCACGTGACTAACCGGGCAGACGGAGACAAAGAAATGAATCAGCGCCACAGACAGCACCAACACCTCCTATCTATCTATCTATCTATCTATCTATCTATCTATGTGTCGACAAACAACCACGCCAGGACTCGTGCACGCATTCCACGTCACACCGGCGGCAACCAAACCCTCGCGGCCGTACCCCAGTAACCACAACCACATTCGAGACCACACCACCAGCTGCCTCGCAACCACAACCAAACCGGGTAGCTATGCCGCCCCCCTCTCACACACACACACACACACACACACACACACACACACAAACAATTCCGCTCTTCCCGCAAAGGCAATTTGGTGGCCCTGAAAAGGGCCGTTTTGCCGCTCTCGCAACGGAGGGAGCTTCCTTCCTTCCAAGAGCCGAAGTAACAACCTCCCCTCCTTACTTGGAGCTCGTGTACTTGGTCACCGCCTTCGTGCCCTCGCTCACGGCGTGCTTGGCCAGCTCGCCAGGCAGCAAGAGCCGCACAGCCGTCTGGATCTCGCGGGACGTGATGGTCGAGCGCTTGTTGTAGTGCGCCAGGCGAGACGCCTCGGCCGCAATGCGCTCGAAAATGTCGTTCACGAAGCTGTTCATGATGCTCATCGCCTTCGACGAGATGCCCGTGTCGGGGTGCACCTGCTTCAGCACCTTGTAGATGTAGATGGCATAGCTCTCCTTCCTCTTGCGCTTCTTCTTCTTGTCGCCCTTCGAAATGTTCTTCTGCGCCTTGCCGGCCTTCTTGGCGGCCTTCCCGCTAGTCTTGGGCGGCATCTCGAACGTACAACAACAAGCAGCAAGCGCTCCGCTCTAGTCAGCGTCTCCCCACACAGTGGCACCCGCCGCTACCGCAACACCGCACCTTTACCAGCTCGCCCTGTTGCGGCCGCCGACCAATGGGGCGCGCGCGCAACCGGCCGCCGCACCCGAGCCCATAAAGGGACCCCCACCCCGCCGCCGCCGGCACACGCACGCACTCCGCTGCTCGACTCGCTGCGGCTCGCACCGTTACGGTTACGTGTTTCACGCTTACGCCACTAGCCAAACGCCATGTCCGGACGCGGAAAGGGAGGCAAAGTCAAGGGCAAGTCAAAGTCCCGCTCAAGCAGGGCTGGGCTCCAGTTCCCGGTCGGCAGAATCCACCGCCTCCTGCGCAAGGGAAACTACGCCGAGCGCGTCGGCGCCGGGGCGCCCGTCTACCTCGCCGCCGTCATGGAGTACCTCGCGGCTGAGGTGCTCGAGCTGGCCGGAAACGCGGCCCGCGACAACAAGAAGACGCGCATCATCCCGCGCCACCTGCAGCTCGCCATCCGCAACGACGAGGAGCTCAACAAGCTCTTGTCGGGCGTCACCATCGCACAGGGTGGTGTCCTGCCCAACATCCAGGCCGTCCTGCTGCCAAAGAAGACCGAGAAGAAGGCCTAAACAGGGACCGCGGCGCTGCGCTTGCGTGCTCCCTGCACGCAAACGCAAACGCGCCTTTGCCTTGCCGGCTCGCCTCACAACAATCGGCCCTTTTCAGGGCCACCACACAAACCTACGTCCAAAGCAAAGTTTCCGTCGTCCTCGCCGCACTTTACAACAACGTCCACAGTCATTCATTCGCAGCCGGCGCCGGCGCACGTCCGCCATCTTGTCCACAGCCCGTGTGGCCGAACACACACACACATTTTTTCTGCACCCCTCCACGCACGCACAGTCGCGTTCCAAACAACGACAACGACATCAATACACCAATAATGTGATGTGATCATTGTTAATATGTTCATAATTAAAAGAGCGCGCGCGACACACACACAGCGCGTAACGGCCCGACGACGGACGACACGCGGGGCCGCCGCGCGCGCTCTCCAAACACACAGGCACAGCACAAACCAAACCAAACAGCTGATCCGATCGATGGTCCCGGCCCGCGCCACAAACAAACCACGCACACACCGGACTCAGCCGCGCCCTCCCGCATCCATCACACACACACGTCACGTCGAATCTCCAAACGGAACGCACGCACGCAAAGCAACAGAGGCGCACAACAACAACAAACACAGAGGCAGGCAGGCAACACAGACCCTTTCGCACTTTTCAATTTCCGAACAGTGTGGTGGCCCTGAAAAGGGCCGTTTTTCGTCTCTCCCACCAAGCACGGGCAACGGCACGGCCGCGGGAAGGCCACAGCACAGCACACCGGCTGCCTGCCTAACCGCCGAAACCGTACAGGGTGCGCCCCTGCCTCTTCAGGGCGTACACCACGTCCATGGCCGTCACAGTCTTGCGCTTGGCGTGCTCAGTGTACGTCACCGCGTCGCGGATCACGTTCTCCAGGAACACCTTCAGCACTCCGCGGGTCTCCTCGTAGATCAGACCAGAGATGCGCTTCACGCCGCCCCTGCGAGCCAGGCGGCGGATGGCGGGCTTCGTGATGCCCTGGATGTTGTCGCGCAACACCTTGCGGTGCCGCTTGGCGCCACCCTTCCCCAGCCCCTTTCCTCCCTTGCCGCGGCCTGTCATTCTTCCTCCTCCTCAAGCAAAAAAAGCACAAGCGGCAGCTCCTCACCCGGCGCTAGCGAGTCGGCTACGGTGCGCCGTGAGCGCGCGCCGCCCCCCTATATAGACTCTGGCCCGCCCTCCCCCCACCACGCGCACCGAGGGCATATAAGCGCAGCGCGGGCCCGCGCGGGCCCGTTGTCAAGGCAGCACCGGACGCTTCGCTACCGCACGCACCGCTAACCGCTATGGCCCGCACAAAGCAAACGGCCCGCAAGTCCACCGGCGGAAAGGCGCCGCGCAAACAGCTCGCCACCAAGGCGGCGAGGAAGAGCGCGCCCGCCACCGGCGGCGTCAAGAAGCCCCACCGCTACAGGCCGGGCACCGTCGCCCTGCGAGAAATCAGGCGCTACCAGAAGAGCACAGAGCTGCTCATCCGCAAGCTGCCGTTCCAGCGCCTAGTGCGCGAGATCGCCCAGGACTTCAAGACCGACCTGCGCTTCCAGAGCTCCGCAGTCATGGCCCTGCAGGAGGCCAGCGAGGCCTACCTCGTCGGCCTCTTCGAAGACACCAACCTGTGCGCAATCCACGCCAAGCGCGTCACCATCATGCCCAAGGACATCCAGCTCGCGCGCCGCATCCGCGGCGAGCGCGCCTAAACCGCTTAGCCGCGGCACGGCACCGCACGCGCGCAACACAAAAACGGCCCTTTTCAGGGCCACTAACATCTCTCCGTCGCGAGCAAAACTTTTGTCGGTCTTGCCGCCCAGCCTCTCTCTCTAGCCCCGTTAAAACAACCACCACAATTCCCACCCTCCCGTCCACAGCCGCTCTCGCCAACAATCACATTCGACGTCATCAACACCCCACCCCCTTCAGTACACACACACACACACACACACACAAACAAACAGCCGGACGACGTCACCCACGGGTGGCTGGCCGCCGCCGTCTCCGAGGCGCCACCGCGCCTTCCCAATTCCCGCCGGCCACTTCCACGTCTCAACGTCTCCCTTTCAGAGACAGAGGACACACACACACAAAAACAAGACGCGCCATCCGCAAAGCAAGCAGAGTCTCCAGAAACATGAGAAACCAACCGTCGGCCGCCGCACAAAATACAAAACACAAAACAAAAAAACGGCCACAACCGCTCCGCTACCGCGCGCCGCCGCCTACCGCCACCGGCCCCACAATCCATCCACCACGGCACGCAAACAGTACCCACAAGGGTCATACAGAAACGCCACACAAACATCAACCAACCACACACACACACACACACACACACACCGGCGCATGCACGCACGGCCACCCAAACAACACAACACAACGCGCCAGGCACGACAATCAACGCCTTCCCGACGTCCTCTGATGGCCCTGAGAAGGGCCGTTTTGGGCCGCGCGCAGCCGTGCCATCGCGCGCCACTAGACGACGCGGGGGAGGGGGGTGGGGGACGACGGGGTCAAGCGCCAGCCCTTCCCCTTTCCTTTCTTTACTTTACTTCACTTCACTTCTTCTTCTTGGGCGACGCCTTCGCCTTAGACGGCGTCGTCGCCTTCTTCGGGCGCGGCGCCTTCGGCTTCTTCGTCGGAACCTTGGCGGCCTTCTTCGCCTTCGACGGCGACTTGGCCTTGGCCGGCTTGGCCGCAGCCGCCTTCTTCGCACCCGCGGGAGCCGCCGACGCCGCAGACGCCTTCTTGGCGGCGCCCGCCTTCCGACCGGTCGCCGCCTTCACGCCACCAGCCTTCTTTGCGCCGGCCGCACGGGCGCCCTTCTTCTCCTTGCTGGCCGGAGCGGCGCGCTTCTTCTTCGCACCGCCGGCACGGGCCTTGCCGCCCTCGGCCGCCCCGCCGCCGGCGCCGGCAAGCTTGAAAGAGCCGGACGCGCCCTTCCCCTTCGTCTGCACCAGCTCGCCAGCCACGACGGCCGACTTGAGGTACTTCTTGATAAAGGGCGCCAGCTTCTCCGCGTCCAGCTTGTAGTGCGCGGCAATGTACTTCTTGATCGCCTGCAGCGACGAGCCGCCGCGCTCCTTCAGACTCTTGATGGCGGCCGTCACCATCTCAGAGGTGCGCGGGTGCGCAGGCTTGGCGCGCGGCTTCTTCGCAGACGCCGCAGACTTGGCCTTCTTCGTCGTGCCGGTGGCGGCGGGTGCCGCAGCAGTCTCGTTCGTAGCCGCCTGATCTGCCATTATTTCGACGGACGACGCGCGTACGCACACGAGAGCGAGAGCGAGAGCGGCAGGCGGCAAGCACGGCGGCAGAGAATAGCCGCCGCGCCGCTTTTTTTTTTTTTTTTTTTTTTTTTTTTTTTTTTTTTTTTTTTTTTTTTTTTTTTTTTTTTTTTTTTGTGTTGAGGGCAAGGGTGCTATCGCCTGAGGCGATTGGTCCCTCTTGTGTGCTGGTAGGGTTACTTAATTGGGGTCACTATTTATTTATAAATAGGGGCACCATTTTTTAATCTTTGGAGGTCCCTTTGGGCACTGATTTGGTCCTTTAGGGCCTCGTTAGTGGTCTTCCTCTGGTCATGGCCTATTTCTTTTCTACTTTTGTGGTTTCATGATCTCTCCTATTATTCTTGATGTTTCTGTTCTAATTTAGTGGCTAATTTTTGCGTTTTCAGACCTAGGACGTCTTGATGTTTCTGTCCTATGTACTAAATATATTTCTTTCCTGTTTCTAACCTATTTTCTACCTACAGTTTCTTGATGTTTCTAATCTATGTACTAAACTATCCCTACTTGATGTTACTAACCTATGTACTGCCTATGCTTTCTTGATGTTTCCACCTAGATCTCGGCCTGGCTCTCTTGATGTTTCCATTATACCCTACAGTAGTGGTCCTAGTCTCTTAGTTGCGAATGATGGTCAATGGTACCCTGACTTGTGCCAGGGTGCCGGTTCATACGTGGCGATCTCCTCTAACTGGTTAAGGTCAGGTCTGAGTCTGTTTACTTTATCCACAAGTCTCGTTGTTGCCTCCTTTACGAGTTCGGCCATGTGTGGCATCTCCAGTTCTCTGTGGGTTCTTTCGGTACTTGTCCATGATGGTCAGTGACGAAGAGGGCGTCTATCTTCTGCTCTTCGGAGGTTTTTCTTCTTTGATGGCCTAAATTCCATTGAAGGTGCTGAAGATAGTCATCATTCCTCCAATGACGGTTGTGATTTTGGACATTATGTCCGGTGCCTGAGTAAAGTTGTTCATGAGCGTTGTTAGTTGTTGTAATATGTTTGAGGATTGGGCTTTGTCCCATATTGCTTTTAGTTTGTTGACAAAGCTGAGGATTGATTCTAGGCCATTATTGTTGGCAGTGGCTGTGTTGTTTTGCGGTGGCAGAGTTGCCCAGTTTCTTCTTCCTAATCGGCTGGCTTCTGCTGGTGTGGGCATTGCCGTTGGTCGAATTGTCGGTCTGGGTGCAGGTGCTTGTCTTTCTGGTCGCTGTTTCTTGTATGCTTCGATGGCCTTTTGGTATTCTTCGCAGCCTCTGAATGAAGCTGGGTGGCCATCTTTGTTGCAATTTACACAGTGAAGAGCTCCCTCTTTCGGTAATGGGCACTGGAATGCTCTGTGGTCCCCGCCACATCGGACGCAGCGCGTCGGCATGTTGCAGTAATTTGCTGTGTGGAAGAACCCCTGGCATTTTTTGCACTGTGGGGGGCCTTCTTTGCTTTTGTATGATTCTACTGTAATTTTGGTGTCAAGTAGGTATCTCGTATTATATATTGCCTCGTTTTCTGGGTTTTTCTCTAGTGTTACACAGAAGACATCCATTGGACGTAACTCCTTCGTGTTTTCGTCCCTCTTTTTGTATTGGTGTATGTTGGTTGTGGCGAAGTTGTGTTGTTGTAGTTCTTCTTCTATTTCTTGTTCCTTGACGGTGTTTGGTAGGCCCTTTATGACCACTTTCAGTTGTCTGTCGGCTTGCGGTTGGTGGGTGAAGTTGCCGATTCGGTGGTGGTTGAAGAATTCCAACGCAGTGCGTTGGTCCTTTATGGTATCAAAATGGTATTTGATAGATTTTCCTCTATGGATGGCTTTGATGGGGCCTTCCATATGCTGCTTTAGAGTTTTGTTCAGGGTTAGATAGTGCCCTGGATATTCGATTGTAATCGGCGGGACGCGTGGTCTTTTTGGGACCGCTCGTTGTGCCGGTGCGGTTGTAGTCTGCTGTTGAGATGGGGGGCCCGCTGGTGTGTCACTAGCGGCATTCAGGTTGGTGGTGTTGTCCTTCAGCGCGTCGTATCTGTTCGCCGTTGGGACGGTGAACTTGTTCGGCGCTTCTGTTTCTGACGAGTTTTTTCTTTTTAGAGTTTTCCTGGCTCGTTGGAATTCTCCCTGGCCATCGTCGAATTCCATATCCTCGTCGCTTGAGAACGTGGGGCTGTCTGTGTTCGTTGAAGCGTCGTCGCTGTCTGAATTGTATGAGGCATTGTTTTTCGTAATGTTGTGGCGCGCTAGCTCCTGCCGGTGCTTTGCGGCCATCTTGGCGTCTCTGCTCGCCATGGATTTAGCGTGCTGTGTTTCGCTGGTCGGGAGTGTCATGTTGCCGCCGCGTTCCAGCGACGTGTGTGAGTGGTCTTGTTTCGTCGAATCGAGATTTCGGCGGGAAGGGTGGGGGTTCACAGACTCAGACCTAGCCCTAGCCCTGTCCGCGGAAGCTGACTTTGCCCTATGGTTCAAATCTTTCCTGGAGGCGCGCGGACGTACCCCGCCCAGGGAGTCGGCCACCTGTCGGTCGACTGCCTGGTGAGGAGGCCCTGGTGCCTCTTCATTCCCTATCCTAAACATTCCTAGCCCATCCGGCTATCCCGGAGGATCTCGCCTATCGCTAGTAAGACGGCCCTATCAGGACACAATTGCTTTTTAACACGCAGTGGGAGCACTTCAAACTTAAAAGTTCGCAGCGCACCCTCCGCGTGTGCACACAGCTCGGCTGCTCGGAGACCGATGCGCCGCGCCGTTTTTTTTTTTTTTTTTTTTTTTTTTTTTTTTTTTTTTTTTTTTTTTTTTTTTTGTGTAACGTGGTGTTTTACAGTGCCTTCGGCTTTGCCGAATCTACGTGTATTTGTGTGTGGTTGCGTTTGTTTTTCTCTGTGATTAAATTTTTATTTACAAAAACAAAATCGTGGGCTTTGGAGGGCATGGTCGGTAACAATAAGGCCTTGCGGCCCCCGACCATCCTCGATTTTTGAGGCGTGGGTTCTGTGCAGTGGGTGCAGCTGGTGCTGCTTCCCACTGCTTTCCTTTGTGGAGTTGTGCCAGTCGGCCGCTCGGCGAGATGAGGTCGTCGTTCCGTGGCGGCTGCTGTGCCCGTTGTTTTCCGCCGCTTGCCCGCTGGTTACGGGCGACGTACCATTTATGGTCTGCAGCAGACCTGCGTCTTACTTTAACATTTATTTTTACAACATTTGTCAAGTGTGGTTAAATCTATGTGGCTAAGGGTGGTCGTGCAGCCGACAGAGAGTGGGGGAGGGGCTTAGTGACTACATCTTAGACTTAGTTCTGGTCCTACGCTACTAATCAGCTAGAAAATTTTTAACTAACAATCAATGCACAATATAAATAGACATATTTGTATTCCCTGGTGGTTCCCAACAAGGGAGCATGGGTTTTTAAGGACAATTACAAAGTGTACTAAGCTAAATCGAAATTTTATTAACTATTATGCTTATTTACTATTGTCTACTAATTTCTTACTAGTCTAGTCTATGGGGTCTTGTGTGATTTGGCGTGGCACTCTCTGCCTGTGCCACGTTCGGGGTATCACAGTACCTGTGCCCCTGAGTTGTCTGCAGTTGTCTCTTATTACTTCTAGTTTGTCAAATATTGTTGTCACTAGTCTTTTCACTGTGTCCTGTATCCTCTCGATTTCCACCGTTTCGTGGAGCTCTCGTACGGGTGTCCACGGTGGGGCGTCCAGAATCCACCTTAGTACCTTATTTTGCACCCTTTGCAACTTGTTGTGGTTGGTCTGGCACGTGATTCCCCACGCAGAACACCCGTACGTTAATGCTGGGAGGACTGTTGTTTTGTATAATGTTCGTTTTGTTTCTATCCACATCTCCCTGCTGAGGAAGAAGGGCAGGAGGGCTTTTGCGAGGTTTATACCTCTCTTCCGCTTTTCCCCGATGTGAAGGTGGAACAACATTTTTTTGTCTAGTGTTACGCCCAGGTATTTCACGGAGTCTCTCCACGGTAATTCCTGGGCGTTTAGGGACAGCTGGTTTCTGAGTACCGGCCGCTTTCTTGTGAAATAGACAGCTGTAGTTTTGTCTGCGTTTAATGTCATTTTGTTTCCCCTACACCAGTCTTCTACCATGTCTAGCTGCCTTTGGAGGCGTGCTATGTTTGAATGGTGCTGCCTGCCACTCGTGTAGAAGGCTGTGTCATCCGCGAATTGGGCTATCCTGGCATGCGGTGACAGGGGGATGTCGTTTGCGTATATGTTGAAAAGTGTGGGTGATAGAACCGACCCCTGGGGGATGCCGGCCCTCAGGGTCTTTCTTGAGGAGCGTTTTCCGTCTACCTCAACAAGAAACGTCCGGTCTGTCAGAAAGCTGTCTACTAATCGTGTGTACACATCGGGGATCGTCGTATTGTGGTGTATCTTAAAGATCAAGTTATCATGCCATACCTTGTCGTATGCCTTTTCCCAATCAAGGAATACTGCTGCTGTAGAGTTTGTGTAGTTGAAATTGTGTGTGATGTGCTCTGTTAGTCGAAGGACTTGTAGCTCTGCAGAGACCTTTTTCTGGAACCCAAATTGTTCCGGTCTTATGGTTTCATCGTCTATGAGACATTTGTTGATCCTGTCCAAAACTACTCTTTCAAGTGTTTTCCCCATTGTGGAGAGTAAACTGATAGGACGGTGGTTCGCCGGTAGTTTTGGGTCTTTCCCTGCCTTTGGGATTGTAATAACTTTTGCTGCCTTCCAGGCCGCAGGGAATTTTTGTAGCAGCATGCAGCTATTTATTATGCGTGTTAGCAGGACTAGTGGTTTCCTAGATAGGTTCTTTAGATGTATGTTTGAAATTTTATCTAGTCCTGGTGCGGATCTGCCCTTTCTGCAGGCTATTATTTTCCTTATTTGTGTCGGTGTTGTGATTTCTGGTGCTGTTTGTGTCGGTGTGTCTCGGAGATTTTGAACTGTTTGTGTGACATTGTCTTCCTCAAGCTGTTCTGCGGCTGTGAGGTCGATCTGTGGTGTTGTGTTTTGCTCCTCGTATGTGTCCGCAAACAGTTCGGCTTTCGACAAGGCATCAAACACGGTACCCTGGGGTCCTAGCATAGCCCTTTTTGCTGGTCGCTGCTGTCGGATGTTTTTGACCAGTTGCCACTCGTCCTGGGTTTGGAGGCAGAATGTCTCCATCCTGTCTTCCCAGGTTTCCGCGCGCCATTCTTTTAGCCGCTTTTCGAGTTCACGAGACAGCCTGTTCATTTCTCTCCGCTCCCGCGGGTCCCTGCTTCTTTGCCACAGTTTTCTGTGTCTGTTTTTCTGGCATCGGAGCTCCCGCAGTAGCGGAGGGAGTTCTGTCTCGTGTCTATCCGGTAGTACTGTGGTTGTTCTGGTCTGTTTGATGGCTTTTTGTATTGCCGATGTAAGGTAGTCGACAGCACCGTCCAGCTTTTCCTCTGACGACAGGTCCAGTGTTGGGTCTATTGTGTCTGTGAGGACCCTGCGATAACGTTCCCAGTTTATGTTTATTACTTTTCTTGGGATGTCCGGGATAGAATTCATCCTGCGGAGCTTCACAAGAACCGGATTATGGTCAGACGTTAGGTCCTGGATCGCATCTAGCGTGACGTCGTCTCCAATATTTTTCGTCAGCAGTACGTCCAGGACGTCCGGTCTGTGACCAGCTATGACTGGGATGTGTGTCGCGTCGTCTGGGCCGCGGACGATGTAGTGGTACGCGTCCTCCAATTGCAGGAGTTTTGTTCCTTTCGGGTTCGTTGTGCGGGAATTCCACGCTGGATTTTTAGCGTTTAGGTCCCCGCCCAACGCCACCCTTTGGTGCCTGTCGAAGATCACTCTGAGGTCCTCTTCCAGTAACTGGCGGTTTGGGGCTAGGTATGCTGCCCCCACCGTCAATTTCCCTCTGTCCGTGTATATTGTGACCAGAGTGACCTCGATGTCCTGCACCGGAGGCGCGTCCACCACATCGTGCGGAATTTTCCGTTTCAGGAACACGGCCGTACCGCCTCCTCTTTGATTTTGTCTGTCGGTGCGGTAACCCGTCATGTTCCGCAGTTTAAAGGTATCGCAGGGCCGGAGGTGTGTTTCGGAGACTAACAGGACGTCCACATTATGGTCCGATATGAACGTCTGTAGCTCCGTCTTTTTGTTTTTAATGCCGTTTGCATTCCAGATGCAAAGTGTTGTGTCAGTGTTTTGTCTGCCTCGTTGCGCCATCTTTACATGAACGCACTAAGCAGACCCTGTAGTATTATTTGTGTCTTTTCCGTCTTGTCCGATGCTTGACGGAGCGCGTTTGCCGTGTGTAATATTGTTGTGACTATGTTTGAGTCCTGCTCGAGGGAACGGATCGTGTTTATGATCACCCATAGGGCGTCCACGAGCAGTCCTTTCTCACTTGTGTGTGGTGTGGCCGTGGTTTCCTGTTTGTTTTGTGTTGTCTCATTTTGTGTCTGCGTTTGTTTTGTCGTGTTTGTTTGGTTGTGCTTTGGTGTTGTGTCGGTCGTTGGTGGTGTCAGTACCTCTCTGAAGGAGCGGCGGCGAGGTGTTGGCGTGTTCTTGTCTGTGCCTGCCGCCTCCGCGTGTGCGGCAATGTCCGGATGGACCTGTCGTCGCGCAGGGAGAGGTGGAAACTGTGGTCTTGTTTGTCGTGAGCGTGGGGGGCGTGCGCCCTCTGTTGGGTTTGTATCTGGTCTGTCTGCTCTGCGTGTCGTTCTTTCGGTTTCGTCATTTGTCACCTGGTGCATTGTTTCCCCTGGAGTGGGGACTCTTGCTGGGAGGTCGTTTCTGTTTGTTTGGCCTTGTCTTGTGTGTGGTGTGTTTCCTAACTCCTGGTTGGGGTCAGTTCTCGTCTGTCTTTCGCCGTTATTTTTGTTTTGTCGGGGTTGTTTGTTTTTCGAGGGCGCACGCTGTTTGTGTTGTCCCTCTGTCGGCTGTCTGGGACGGTGTATGTACTTTTGGTGTTCCGGGCAGCCTTTCCAAGATGCTGGATGGTCTCCGGAGCACAATACACATTTTGGCGGCTCGCTCTCAGGTTTCCGGCAGTCCTTTGTGGCGTGGAGGCCCGCGCACTTTACGCACCTCGCCGGCATGTTGCAATAGTTTGCCGTGTGCGTTAGGCGCTGGCAGCGGTGACACTGCGCGCGACCTTCCTTGGGACGGTAGGTTTCTACCGTCACCTTTGTGTGGAGGATATACCGCACTTCGTATATCCTCTCACCGCCCGAGCCCCTGGGGAGGGAGACTTTGTACGTTGGCTCACGGATGAGCCTTCGTGAATTTCGTGCTCGTTTTTTGAACTGGTGCACGTATGTAGGGCTGAACCCTATCTCTACAAGGGCCTCTCGTAATTCCTCCTCTAGGACTTGGGCTGGTAGGCCGTGGAAGACCACGTGCAAATCCTTTTTCTCGGGCGGTTGGTGATTAAAGTGCGGTACCTCCCTTTCTCTTAGAAAGGCTGCCGCGGCATAGTAATCGCTTAGGGACTCGAAGTAGTACTTGACCGAGTCACCCCGGAAGATGGCCTTTAAGGGGCCTGATATCTTGCTCTTTATATCTTTGTTTAGTTTGGTGTACCCCTCTAATTGGTACACCACTATTGGAGGTACATTCCTCGGATTTGTCTCGTCCTCTCCGCTGACGGTGGGCTGTTGTCGACCCGCGACGGCGGGAGTCGAGTTGTCGTCGTGTGATGTAGAGGTGCAAGGTGCAGGTGTATCCCCTGGTGGTGCTTGTTGTGGTGGCGGTGGTGGGTTGACGTCTGGAGAGACGGTTTTCTCGCCTTCTTCATCCGAGTCCCCTAGGGCCTCAAATCGGTTGGGACTCTCGAAATTGTGTGGAATTCTTGTGGGTATTTGTGATTTTCTCTTCCCTGCCCCTTGCTGTTGTCGTGGGGTGGAGTTTTCTGGTGTGTTTGTCGCCGTCGGTCTGTTCGCAGATGCGGAAGTCGACGCGACGCGGTTGGTTGGGCTTTTGTGCGTGGGTTTCGTGGTGCCGACGCGGGTGCCCGTTGTGTTCTTTTGTGTCGCGGACAGAGCGCGGTTTTGGCGGCTCTGTCGGGTTGTGAAGTATTTGACGCTCGCCGGTTTGGCGAGTTTCTTTTTTGACATTTCTTTCGCTAATATCTCACTCTCCTTCTCTCGTCCCCGCTGTTCATCGGGAGAGAGGAGTCGTGTTGTTGTGTCATTTGGCACGGTCGTGCCGTCTGTTTGGGACTTTTCCCCGTCTGGTGATGTGTTTTTTGCCAGTTTTGTATGGGGACCTATTTTCCCCATATTCTGGCTGGTGGAGGTGGTTGTTGGTATACCTCACGGGGAGGGCATTTTCTCCTGTGGTTGGGATATTGTGGGAGATTACTTCTCTATTCCCGACTTTCACTTTGCCCTAATTTATTAAGCCTGTCCTGGCAAAGCGCGGGCTTGTCCCGCCGCAGCAGGGGCCCTGACCTTGCAGCGTTCCCTATGCTATCAGGTCCCTACTATTCCGGCTTTCCAGAATATCTCGCCTATCTTTTTCGACCTGACTGGACACGAACAATTTTGCCTCTTCTCACGGCGTCCCCGGCGGAGTAGGCGGCGGCTGAGAGCGCCCCCAGCTGCTGCGTGGCGGAGCGGCGCGGCGTGCGGACGACCTCACGCTACGGCGGCTCGGCCGCGAGTGCGCCGCGCCGCCAGGCCCAGCCAGTGTCGCGGGCGGGCGCGGACGGCCGAGAGAGCGGCCGCCACTCTGCGCGCCGCCGCGCCGCGCCTCCCGCGCTTGCTACCGCCCAACGTCCGACAGCCTGTGCGGACCAGCCCCAAACCTGCGCCGCAACCACCCGCGCCATTCAAACCACCGAGGATGGGGCTACACACGGCCACACCACAGTCGCCAACCAGTCGCCACGGCAGCGCCGCAAACCACGGCCAAACTGCAGCTACCGCGCGCCACAGCCTGGCTCGGCCCGCCGAGAATCGCCGCCCCCGCCCAAATGCCGCCCCCACAGCCCCAGCCGACGACCCGCCACAATGGCCAAACCTTCGGCAAAACTGGCGCACCGTCGCCGCGCCAGCCCGGCCAGCGCGGCCGCCGCCACAGCCACACAAGCGGAGGCGTGCGGCGATGACGGCCGTGCAAACGCACCTCCGCCGCCCCATCGCCCTCCCACCGTTTCCCGATCGGCCCGCGGCCGTCGGGCCACCTCGCCCGCCAACATTCGCGCCCGTTTCCCACAAAATTGCCCGCCGCAAAACAAAAACGAGCGCCGCCTGCGCAACATGGGCACCGGCCAACCGAGGCGCCGCCGCCCCTCGCCGCTTTAAGCGAGGGTGGCTAACCGCCATCCGCAACTACAGACGCACCGAATCTGCCTTCAAAAGCACACACCGACAGCCGACCTCTAACATTTAGACTCCGCAAGCCACCCAACGGTGTGTGGCGGAGGGCACTTCACGTGCCAATGTCATTTACCTCCCTTTGCTGTTCCAGTCGCGTATGGTTCGCGGGACGAACCGACAGTCTGCAAAAAAAACGCCTCCGTGCGCGCTCGAATCTCTCTAACCACATCCATTCGTGATCTCCTCGGGAGGTATACGCAATATATTCGATACCCCATCCAGAAACGCAATATCTCGAAACCTGGCGAGCAAGCTACACCGCGATGCAGAGCGCCTCTATTGCAGAGTCTGCCGCTTGGGTTTGTTAAACATCTCCGTAACGCTATCACGGTTACCAAATGACCCTGCGACGAAACGTTGGATCGTCTCCGTCGCCTCCGTCAACGCGACCTGGTACGGATCCCACACTGATGGGCAACACGCACGTATAGGTCGAACGAACGGGTGTTTTGTAAGCCACCTCCTCCTTTGTTGATGGACGACATTTGCTACGCATTCTCCCAATAAATCGCAACCTGGTACCCGCCTTACCAACAATTACTTTTGTTTGTTTTTTTTTTTTGTTTTTTTTTTTTAATATGATGATCATCCCACTCCCAATCACTCCGCACGCATACTCCCAGATATTTTACAGACGTAACTGCTACCAGTGTTTGTCCCGCTATCATATAATCAATCATACAATAAAGGGTCCGTCTTTCTATATTATTCGCAATACATGTTAAGGGACAGTTGCCACTCCCTGCACCACGTGCCTATCCGCTGCAGATCGTCCTGCATTTTTCGCTGCAACTTCTCTGTATACTACAGCATCATCCGCGAAAAGACGCATGCAACGTCCGACACTATCTACTAGGTCATTTATATACATTGTGTGTGAAGAGCAATGGGTCCCATAACACTCCCCTGTGGCACGCCAGAGGTTACTTTAACGTCTGTAGACGTCTCTCCATTGATAACACAACATGCTGTGTTCTGTTTGCTACAATCTCTTCAGTCCAGCCACACACACTTGGTCCGACATTCTGCAGACACTTACTTTGTTTATCAGGCGACAGTGCGGAACTGTATCGAACGCCCTCCTTCCGGATGTCAACCAAAATGGCATCTACCTGGGAGCCTGTATCTAATATTTTCTGGGTCCCATGAACAAATAAAGCGCGTTGGGTCTCACACGATCGCTGTTTCCGGAATCCATGTTGATTCCTACATAGTAGACACTGGGTTTCCAAAAAACGACATGCTACTACTCGAGCATAAAACATGTTCTCACATTCTACAACCGATCGACGTCACAGATATAGGGCCTATAGTTTTGCGCATCTGCTCGACGACCCTTCTTCAAGCCCGGGACTGCCTGTGCTCTTTTCCAATCATTTGGAACCCTCCGTTCCTCTAGAGACTTGCGGTACACGGCTGTTAGGAGGTTCTGTCGCGTACTCTGTGTAGGTAGAATCGAATTGGTATCCCGTCAGGTCCAGTGGACTTTCCTCTGTTGAGTGATTCCAGTTGCTTTTCTATTCCTCCTTGGACACTTATTTCGATGTCAGCCATTTTTTCGTTTGTGCGAGAAGGAACTGCAGTGCGGTCGTCCTCCGTGAAACAGCTTTGGAAACAGGTGTTTAGTATTTCACAGCTTTACGCGTGTCATCCTCTGTTTCAATGCCATCATCATCCCGGAGTGTCTGGATATGCCGTTTCGAGCCGCTTACTACTGATTCAACGTACGACCACAACGTCCTAGGATTTGATTTGATTTCCTGTCACGTCGGTACATGGAATTTTACTTTCGCATTCACCGGACGCTTCACGCATAGCCCTCCTTACGCTAACTTTGGACATCGTTTAGCGTCTGTTTGTCTGAGAGGTTTTGGCTGCGTTTCAACTTTGAGTGAAGCTCTCCTTGCTTTCGCTATAGTTTCCTAAACTTTGGTTGTTGTACCGCGGTGGGTTTTTCCCATCCCTCACAGTTTTACTCGGCACGTACCTGTCTAAGACGCGTTTTACGATTGCCTTGCACTTTCTCCATAAACACTCAACATTGTCAGTGTCGGAGCAGACATTTGCGTTTTCATCTGTCTGCTAGTCTCAAATCTGCCTTCTATTACTCTTGCTAAACAGATAAACCTTCCTCCCTTTTTTGTGTATATTCCTATTAACGTCCATATTCAGCGATGCTGCAACGGCCTCTTGATCACTGGGTCCCTGTTCTGCACATACAGAGTCGACAAGTTCGGGGTCTGTTTGTCATCGGTAGGTCCACGATGTTATCTCCACGAGTCGGTTCTCTCTCTGTTTAATTGCTCGCGGTAATTTTCGTTCGGATGGTGCACTCGGTATACTGTCACTCGATGCTCTGTCCCTACCACCCGTCCTGAACATCTGGCACATTGAAATCTCCACCTAAGACTGTAACACGCTGAGGAAAGGAAAATGTATGTCCACATTTTCTCTCACTTGTTCGGCCACTAATGCTGCTGAGTCGCGAGGTCGGTAAAAGGAGCCAATTATCAACCTAGCTCGGCTGTTGAGTGTACCCTCCACCCACAATAGTTCACAGGAACCGTCCACCACTTCTACTTCACTACACAGGATAAACTACTACTAACAGCGACGAACCACTCCACCACCGGTTGCATGCACGCTATCCTTTCTAAAGCACCGTCTGTACCTATAACGATTGCAGCTTCGGCGCTTTCTATCAGCGCTTGACGTTCCGGTACTTTACCAACGCAGAGCTTCGACAGTTGACAATTACAATACCGATTGCCGCTTGGGTCCCCGCATGTCCTGACCTTGCCCCGCGCCCGTTGCCCTTTCCGTACTTGCCCAAGGGCCATCCAACCTAAACAGAACCGCCCAGCCCACGCCACACAACCCCTGCTACCCGTGTAGCCGCTTGTTGCGTATAGTGGACTCCACCTAAGACTATATAACATAACATGCCCTAAGGCATTCGCGGTGTACACCACCCTAAGGTGAGGTTAGGTTAGGTTAGGTGGACGTGGGTTAGGTTAAGGGTTACAGTTAGGTTAAGCGTCAAAGTTAGGTTAAGCGTTCGGACGTGAGGCGTCAGGTGGCCGCACCTACCTTTACGGCCGGACATCTTAGGTTAGAGGTTAGGTTAGGTTAAGGCGCCGAGAGGTCCGCGGTCAGGTTACGTTCACCTTCGGGCGCCACACGTAGGTTTCAAAGGTGTGTCGGTCGGTCGTCGGCAAGCCGCAAAAACTACAGACGACGTCGACCAAACCGCCGCACGACCGAGCAGGAGGCAGATATAAAACACACACACACACAAAAACAAAATTAAACACCACCCACCGGCCAAAGGGCACCAACAACCACAAACCCGAGCACCACGTCGACCAGAGGCAACCCGCCGCTCACGCGACATGGCTGGCAACTAAGGGGCAAACGGCAACGGCGCTTTCCGCACCGGGCCGGATGCACGTACGACAACACCGCTACCCGTACGCAGGCCTCCCATTGCACACAGCCGCTCTGTGTTTGAACATCATCAATGGCGCGCCCGCGGCTCGTCGCGGGCGCAGCCATAACGCCGCCACTTTTGCACCAACACATTCACGCACCGCAAAACAGCTCGCCGACACAGCACAGCCGACAAACAAAAACAACCCGCGAGACGGGGGCGACAACGACAACGATGACAACAACAACAGCAGCAAACAACTCGCACCAAGCGTCCAACAGGTAACAAACGGACAAGCACAGCCTCTGCTAACGGCCACGACGCCAGCGGCACACTGCTCCTTTCCCGCCACACTCGATTTCACAACGCACGCACGCGACCCCGTCAACGACACGACACGACACACGACGGGCTCCCTTCCCGCAACCTACACCTTTCCGCCACTACGCACAGCTCCACCCGACGCGCCCGTCGCAACGACACTACTGCACGCACTATCCACCCGCCTCCTCCTCTCCCCCCCCTTCCCGTACACAACAACACAGCCAAAAACAACACTCACGACCCAAACATACTAACGACATGGCACGTGCATCGGCGCACACCCCAACCAGTCACCGTCGACAACCACACGCAAGGCACGAAACCGGCGTCCTTCCACGTTGCCATCAAAGCTGCACAAACAACCACAGGAGGAACCACCAACAACGGCCCGCCCGCCCCAATATTCTCCCACCCTCACCTCACGCCGCAACCACCAAACGCACATTCCCGCTCGCTACCACACACCTCTCGGCAGCCGCTTCGCAAACACATGACGTGACGTGACATCATCACATCACGGGCTACGCACGCACACCGACCCACTTTCCTGCCCTTCGCCCTCTTCTTTCCGACGCCTGCCTTCGGCCGAGCACACGTACGTGGGTGGCACAACGCCCAACACAGTCACACACAGTCGACAGGCGCACGCCCAGGCACGCAACGACGCAGCGCAGCAAAGGCGCCCGCAACACATACCTCCTCTCTCTTCTCGCCGCCGCCGCCGACCGACCGCCCGCCCGCCAGCCAGCCAGCCAGCCAGCCAGCCAGCCACTCGCAATGTGCACTGCCAACCAGCCACACGTCCACCGCGCCGCCTCCGACCACCCGCCAGGGGGCGCTCACGTCCGCGACAACAGCGCGGCCCGCCGCCGGGCGGGCCCAGCCGAACCCAGCCCAGCCGGCGCGCGCTGCTCTGCACTCGGCGCGCCGCACATCCTGCTGCAGACCGGGCTCGTCTCTCTGTACGCGTCTGCCCGCATCTCGTCTTCCTGCGCATCAACACAACGAGGCCGCGTGAGCAAACCCCCCCGTCACAACGCCACATCACACACTGCCTCGTCTACCGCCGAAATGCACTCACCAGCCATCCGCTTCGTCTTCGTCTTGTTTACTCGTTGTTGTTGCAGCGGCGCACACAGCCCCGGCCGGCCGCATCCGAGGGTGGCCCGCCGCCAGCGTCTCCTCCTTGGGCACAGGTGCGGTGCCGTGCCGTGGCCGCCCATCCATCCAACCGCACTCATTTGCTGGCCGCCTCTGCTGCAGAAGAAGACAAAAAACGAAACGTACAAACATACACGCACCCACAGCGTGGCCACACACGGACGGGACCGACAGGCTCCAAGGCGACCAAAGGATAAAAACAAAATAAAAAAACAAAAAGACGCAAGCAAGCAACAAGCACAGGCTGTCGCCTCGCGCCTCTGTCCTTCCGCCCCCGCCCTTCTCTCCCACCACATGCCCACAAACACCACCGCCTCCCCCTCCCCGCACCTCCACATTCGCCCCCTCCATTTGTTCCTTTCTCGCTCTTCCCTTCTGTGTGTCTGCGTGCGTGCGCGGGCGGCGCCTCTCAACATCCGCCGGCCGTCCGTCCCGTTTTCGCCGTACCACACACGCCACCGCCTCCTCCCCGTCCACCACCGCCGCCCCTGTCCGCCCCGCACAACACCATACACCGCTGCTTGTCCTGGCCGTTGCCACCAAAGGCGCCAGCCGCAAACCGCGCCAACGCCGCAGCGCGCGTGCGTCCTTCCTTCTTGCTTCCTTCTCCGTGCCGACGCGGCCTCTATTCCCGCACCCATTCGGCCGACGACACAGCCGTTGGGCTCCGCACTGCGCGTACCGGCGTTACGCACGCACACCCACCCCCCTCGCGAACGCACGACTCATTGTCTTTGTTGTTTCTCCTCTTTCTTAACGTCTTTGTTTGTTTTGTTTTTTGTTTTTTGTTTTTTTTTTCGTTTTTCCCCACCGCCACATGTGACACAATGCCTCCCTCCACCTTTCGTTCGTGGTTGCTTGCTTTGTTTCTCTTTCTCATTGGTACACGTCCGACGCGCTCCATTTCCACCACACCACGGCCATCAGCCTCCTCAACGGGCAGGCGCAGTGTGCCATTCTCCGGCGCACAAGCACACCGCGCGGTACTGGCGCGGCTCGCTCTCCTCGCCCCCACGCCACGCCACGCCACGCCACCGGTGCGCAGCAGCACATGTGATGTCTCGCAACACGACACGCGGTGCGCACACCCCGACCACGCGGCTCTAAAGGCATGGCACCGGCGACATGCGCCGCCCCAGCCACGCATCCGTCGTCTCACGTTGTTCACTGCCAGCCGCGTCGGAGGCTACAACCGCAACCACCACAACAACGGTCCCCCTCCCGGCAACACATTTGTTGCACAAACAAACACAACCGCCGAGCGCAGCGCGAACCACCCACACGCGCCCTCCGCGTCTCCTTTCTCCTTTCGCCCCCTCCCATCTCCCGAATATGCCAGCAGCGCAGCGTTACGCGTGCCCCTCACCCGTCCACACTACCGCGAAACGAACACGCCTTCCGGGCCACCTGCAAGGGCACGCCCACCACCAAATACTGCCGTATTCACGGACGCAGTTCGCAACACGCAACGCACTCTCCACCTACCTTCTTTCTCTCGTCCCTTCTCTTTACAAACAAAACAAACACACAAACCAACCACGGCTAACACACTTTTTCGCGACACCTTTGACTGCGTTATCTCGACCGTGACGGCAGCTATCGACCATCCATTCCCCACTACACACACACACACACACACACACACACACACACACATCATTCGCTACACCGCACACGAAACGGCAAGGGCAAGGCACTCTCTCATAGATTCTTCCTCCGAGCCATATCGGGCGAACGTTGCATCCGGGAAGGCAATGCAATTCAGCCGTCACCACGGCCGACACTTGCAGCCGCGCCGTAAACGCATGTCAGTGCGGCTGCAATGCACGGGAACGTTCCGTTGCTCTAGACAGCGCCTCTCCGTTTTTCCCCTGTCTCGTTTTCCGGTGATTGCTTCTCCTTCTTCTTTTTCTTCGTTTCGTTTCGTTTTATTATTTTCGTTCCCCTCCTCCACCATTGTTTCCGTCCCCACAGTTTTTTTTTTTGGCTCATTCCACACGTTCTGCCCAGACAAGACATGACATCCGACCGATCACAGTCAGCCTTTCGTCACCGTTCGCAGCGCCGACGGTGCCACAGTGAGACGGGTGTTCAGACCGACACGTTGCCATGATGCCCATAGACAGCTACTCAGGGCCGCCGGATCGGATCACATCACATCACCGACAAACCGGCCATTTCACCGGGGGACACAGACAACCGCGTGTACGCCCATAACAACAAACAACGGCCGTCGTCGTCTACCGTCACTGAACCGAACACACGTGCACCTTGAATGACGACACCGGCGTGCGTGCGCACAACAATCAATCATTCAAATCAACTGCAGAAACGGCTATCAAAATCAAGGGCCAAATAAATGGGTACACCACCGTGCGTGTCGCCTACCCCACCCGCCCGTACAATTCTTGCGTCTTCTTAATGACTAGTAAAGACACGTCCATTTTTTTTTTTTAAAACGTCACCAACACACCTCCACGCCGTACAGCAAAGGGAATAGTAAGACGGCAACACAACATTTCACCCTCGCCATCATGTATGTATGATGTGACAACAAACAAACCCGCCGACGGCCCTAACGGTGACATCCAACAGTCGCGAGGGGTTTCAATTGCAGTCACGTGACTAACCGGGCAGACAGAGACAAAGAAAGGAAAGGAATCAGCGACACAGACAACACCTCCTGTCTATGGTGTCGACAAACAAACAACCAACCAACCAACCAACCACGCCAAGACTCGCGAGCACGCATAACCACCACCACCAGCTGCTTCGCAACCAACCAAACCGGGTAGCTATGCGCCGCCTCACACAAACAACAATTCCGCTCTTCCCGCAAAGGCAATTTGGTGGCCCTGAAAAGGGCCGTTTTGCCGCTCTCGCAACGGAGGGGAGCTCCCTAGAGCCTTAACCCCCTCACTTGGAGCTCGTGTACTTGGTCACCGCCTTCGTGCCCTCGCTCACGGCGTGCTTGGCCAGCTCGCCAGGCAGCAAGAGCCGCACAGCCGTCTGGATCTCGCGGGACGTGATGGTCGAGCGCTTGTTGTAGTGCGCCAGGCGAGACGCCTCGGCCGCAATGCGCTCGAAAATGTCGTTCACGAAGCTGTTCATGATGCTCATCGCCTTCGACGAGATGCCCGTGTCGGGGTGCACCTGCTTCAGCACCTTGTAGATGTAGATGGCATAGCTCTCCTTCCTCTTGCGCTTCTTCTTCTTGTCGCCCTTCGAAATGTTCTTCTGCGCCTTGCCAGCCTTCTTGGCGGCCTTCCCGCTAGTCTTGGGCGGCATCTCGAACGTACAACAGCAAGCAGCAAGCGCTCCGCTCTAGTCAGCGTCTCCCCACACAGTGGCACCCGCCGCTACCGCAACACCCCACCTTTACCAGCTCGCCCTGTTGCGGCCGCCGACCAATGGGGCGCGCGCGCAACCGGCCGCCGCACCCGAGCCCATAAAGGGACCCCCACCCTAGTCCCGCCGCCACGCACTCCGCTGCTCGACTCGCTGCGGCTCGCACCGTTACGTTACGTGTTTCAACTAGCCAAACGCCATGTCCGGACGCGGAAAGGGAGGCAAAGTCAAGGGCAAGTCAAAGTCCCGCTCAAGCAGGGCTGGGCTCCAGTTCCCGGTCGGCAGAATCCACCGCCTCCTGCGCAAGGGAAACTACGCCGAGCGCGTCGGCGCCGGGGCGCCCGTCTACCTCGCCGCCGTCATGGAGTACCTCGCGGCTGAGGTGCTCGAGCTGGCCGGAAACGCGGCCCGCGACAACAAGAAGACGCGCATCATCCCGCGCCACCTGCAGCTCGCCATCCGCAACGACGAGGAGCTCAACAAGCTCTTGTCGGGCGTCACCATCGCACAGGGTGGTGTCCTGCCCAACATCCAGGCCGTCCTGCTGCCAAAGAAGACCGAGAAGAAGGCCTAAACAGAGAGCGCGGCGCTGCGCTTGCGTGCTCCCTGCACGCAAACGCGCCTGCCTTTGCCTTGCCGGCTCGGCTCACAACAATCGGCCCTTTTCAGGGCCACCACACAAACCTACGTCCAAAGCAAAGTTTCCGTCGTCCGTGCTCGCCGCACTTTACACAACACGTCCACATACATACATTGCACAGCCAGCGCCGGCGCACGTCCGCCATCTTGTCCACAGCCCGTGTGGCCGAACGCGCACACATTTTGTCGTTTCTCTCTTTTTGTCTTTTTTGTTTCTGCACCCCTCCGCGCACGCACAGAGTCGCGTTCCAAACGACAACGACATCAATACACCGATAATGTGATGATCATTGTTAGCATTATAATGTTTCAATTAAAGGGGCGCGCGTGGCACAGACAAAAAAAAAAAAAACCAAACAGCTGATCCGATCGATCGATCGATCCGGCCCGCCCGCCTATGCCCACGCCACAAACAAACAACAAACCACGCACACACTGGACTCAGCCGCGCCCATCGCGTCAAACTCAAAAACTAACGCACGCGCAGCAGCAGCAGCAGCAACAACAACAACACGCACAGGCAACACAGACTCTTTCGCACTTTTCAATCTCCGAACAGTGTGGTGGCCCTGAAAAGGGCCGTTTTCGTCTCTCCCACCAAGCACGGGCACGGCACGGCCGCGGGAAGGCCACAACGCAGCACAGCACACCGGCTGGCTGGCTGCCTGCCTAACCGCCGAAACCGTACAGGGTGCGCCCCTGCCTCTTCAGGGCGTACACCACGTCCATGGCCGTCACAGTCTTGCGCTTGGCGTGCTCAGTGTACGTCACCGCGTCGCGGATCACGTTCTCCAGGAACACCTTCAGCACTCCGCGGGTCTCCTCGTAGATCAGACCAGAGATGCGCTTCACGCCGCCCCTGCGAGCCAGGCGGCGGATGGCGGGCTTCGTGATGCCCTGGATGTTGTCGCGCAACACCTTGCGGTGCCGCTTGGCGCCACCCTTGCCCAGCCCCTTTCCTCCCTTGCCGCGGCCTGTCATTCTTCTTCCTTCCTCCTCCTCAAAGCAAGCAAGCGAAAAAACACAAGCGCCAGCTCCTCACCCGGCGCTAGCGAGTCGGCTACGGTGCGAGCTCTCTGCCGCCGCCCCGCTATATAGACTCTGGCCCGCCCTCCCCCCACCACGCGCACCGAGGGCATATAAGCGCGGCGCGGGGCCGCGCGGGCCCGTTGTCAAGGCAGCACCGGACGCTTCGTGTACCGCACGCACCTCCACGCCGCTCTTCCGCTATGGCCCGCACAAAGCAAACGGCCCGCAAGTCCACCGGCGGAAAGGCGCCGCGCAAACAGCTCGCCACCAAGGCGGCGAGGAAGAGCGCGCCCGCCACCGGCGGCGTCAAGAAGCCCCACCGCTACAGGCCGGGCACCGTCGCCCTGCGGGAAATCAGGCGCTACCAGAAGAGCACAGAGCTGCTCATCCGCAAGCTGCCGTTCCAGCGCCTAGTGCGCGAGATCGCCCAGGACTTCAAGACCGACCTGCGCTTCCAGAGCTCCGCAGTCATGGCCCTGCAGGAGGCCAGCGAGGCCTACCTCGTCGGCCTCTTCGAAGACACCAACCTGTGCGCAATCCACGCCAAGCGCGTCACCATCATGCCCAAGGACATCCAGCTCGCGCGCCGCATCCGCGGCGAGCGCGCCTAGAAACCGCGCCGCGCACGCGCGCCCGCCCAACAAAAACGGCCCTTTTCAGGGCCACTAACATCTCTCCGTCGCGAGCAAAACTTTTGTCGGTCTTGCCGCCCCGCAAAACAACAACAACCAATTCCCCTCCCGTCCACAGCCGCTCTCGCCAACAATCGACGTCACTCCCATCCCTCACAATACACACACACAACAGCCGGACGACGTCACCACACACCACGGGTGGCTGGCCGCCGCCGTCTCCGAGGCGCGCGCACGCTACGCTACACTACAACGTCAACGCCACCGCGCCTTCCCAATTCCCGCCGGCCACTTCCACGTCTCACGTCCCCCCGCCGCTTTGAGAGAGAGAGACACAACACACACACACAAAAGACACGACATCCGCAAAGCAAGCAAACACACAAACAAACTAGAGTCTCCAGAAACATACATGAGCAACCAAACGTCGGCCGCCGCAAAAAAAACAACTACAACAAAAACAAATAAAATAAAATAAAAAGACCAACAAACGGCCACAACCGCTCCGCTACCGCGCGCCGCCGCCTACCGCCACCGGCACCACAATCCAACCACCACGGCACGCAAACAGTACCCACAAGGGTCTCACACACAACCAACCACACCGGCGCATGCACGACAATCAACGCCTTCCCGACGTCCTTTGATGGCCCTGAGAAGGGCCGTTTTGGGCCGCGCGACAGCCGCAGCCGTGCCATCGCGCGCCACTAAGACGACGCGGGGGAGGGCGGTGGGGGACGACGGCGTCAAGCGCCAACCCCTCTCCCTTGCCTTTCTTTAACTTTACTACTTTACTTCTTCTTCTTGGGCGACGCCTTCGCCTTAGACGGCGTCGTCGCCTTCTTCGGGCGCGGCGCCTTCGGCTTCTTCGTCGGAACCTTGGCGGCCTTCTTCGCCTTCGACGGCGACTTGGCCTTGGCCGGCTTGGCCGCAGCCGCCTTCTTCGCACCCGCGGGAGCCGCCGACGCCGCAGACGCCTTCTTGGCGGCGCCCGCCTTCCGACCGGTCGCCGCCTTCACGCCACCAGCCTTCTTTGCGCCGGCCGCGCGGCCGCCCTTCTTCTCCTTGCTGGCCGGAGCGGCGCGCTTCTTCTTCGCACCGCCGGCACGAGCCTTGCCGCCCTCGGCCGCCCCGCCGCCGGCGCCGGCAAGCTTGAAAGAGCCGGACGCGCCCTTCCCCTTCGTCTGCACCAGCTCGCCAGCCACGACGGCCGACTTGAGGTACTTCTTGATAAAGGGCGCCAGCTTCTCCGCGTCCAGCTTGTAGTGCGCGGCAATGTACTTCTTGATCGCCTGCAGCGACGAGCCGCCGCGCTCCTTCAGACTCTTGATGGCGGCCGTCACCATCTCAGAGGTGCGCGGGTGCGCAGGCTTGGCGCGCGGCTTCTTCGCAGACGCCGCAGACTTGGCCTTCTTCGTCGTGCCGGTGGCGGCGGGTGCCGCAGCAGTCTCGTTCGTAGCCGCCTGATCTGCCATTATTTCGACGGACGACGCGCGTACACACAACAACAGAACAGCGAGAGAGAGCGGCAAGGCGGCAAGCACGGCAGAGAATAGCCGCCGCGCCGCCAGGCCCAGCCAGTGTCGCGGGCGGGCGCGGACGGCCGAGAGAGCGGCCGCCACTCTGCGCGCCGCCGCGCCGCGCCTCCCGCTTCTTCTCCAGGCTGTGGAAGAAGCGCAGGCCTATGTTTGCGGCCCTGACGAGCCTACATGCTTTCCATCTCGCGGCAGACCTGACGTTATTGACGTGGCCATAACCAAGGGCATCCCGCAATTTATGAATGCGGAAACCCTCAATGCTCTTAATTCCGACCACCTGCCAGTACTGTTTGACCTGCACGTCGCTCCGGACCAATATGCCGGCCGTCTCAACTTGAAACACACAAACTGGGAACATTTTCGAGAGTGTGTTACCTTCTCCATTGACGTCATCAATGCAGATGAAGAGGTCTCTGAGGAATCCGTGGGGACGCTCACCACCGCTATTACCGATGCCTTGGAGCTGGCTACACCACCACCCAAGCCTCCGCAACTCTCGCCGCCTGGACTGCCACAGCACATCTTAGACAGCATCAGGACACGGAACAGGCTCTGCAGGGAGTGGCGCCTAACTCGAAATGTCGACCTTAAGAAGAGGATTAATCAGCTACGCCGCGATATTAAGGCTGCCATCATTGCTCACAAAAACCAACAGTGGGCCGCCAAACTTCGTTCGTTCACGCCCGACCCTGCTAACTGGCAGGCCATTCGTTTCTTCACCAACCGTCGGACGCGCATCCCGCCGCTCGAGACTCCAGATCGAACTGCCTATCGTCCCACAGACAAGGCAAACCTGCTGGCTGACTCATTTGAAGTCAACTTTCGTCCGCTGAACGAGGGAGTGGACCCCCAGCGTGTCAATAACATCGATCAAGAGGCGGAAGCGCTGTTGCAAGAAGATGCAGATGACGACGGTGGCGACCCCATTCCACCTGTTACCCCCGCCGAAGTGCAACAAGGGATTCGAGCACTCCCATCGAACAAGGCTCCAGGATCTGACGATATAACTGGGCGGGTCCTCAAACAGTTACCCTGGACTGCAATAGTGCGGCTAGCCACTATTTTTAACTGGATACTCAACACTGCGACCTACCCAGCTGCGTGGAAGCACTCTGTTGTGGTCCCTGTACCGAAACCCGGCAAAAACCGACGCCTCCCGACGAGTTATCGCCCGATAAGCCTGCTGCCACACGTCAGTAAACTATTTGAGCGGCTTCTTCTACAACGACTTCAAAACATCATCTCTCTCCGCAACATCTTACCCAATGAACAATTTGGATTTCGGAAAGGACATTCTACCAGTCACCAAATTCTCCGAGTCGTCAACGACATCACAACCGCATTCAACAGGAAGGAGTTTTGTGGAGCAGTTCTCCTAGACATTACGAAAGCCTTTGACAGCGTGTGGCATCAGGGGCTCATATGGAAACTTAACTCGTTCGGACTTCCACGAGCCTACGTCAAGCTGGTTGCCTCATACCTTCACCATCGCACTTTTGCAGTTCGAGTGGACGACGCACTCTCCACGGCACGGCCGATCTGCGCGGGAGTGCCTCAAGGATCGGTACTTGGACCGGTACTTTACACCCTGTATACGTCTGATCTCCCCACACCACCGAGGGTCGAGAAAGCCATATACGCGGATGATACGATGCTGTTCACACGAAGCCGATGGCGCGACGTGATGAGGCCACGTCTTCAGAGTGCCTGCAACTTGTTGGAAGAATGGGCAACGAAATGGCGCATCCGATTCAATCCAGCCAAGACGCAAACGATCGTCTTCACGAAGCGAAGAACCATGCCAACCCGACGACTACGACTGTACAATACGGAACTGGAGTGGCAAGACACAGTGCGCTACCTCGGGGTGATCCTCGATAAGAAACTAACATGGAAACCGCACGTGGAAGACATCCGGAACAAAGTATCACAGCGCATGGGAGCGCTGTATCCTATAATCAACGAGGGCTCCGATCTTTCCGTCGAAAATGGCCTATTAATTTATCGCATGTACATTCGCCCCCTCATCGACTACGCGTGCGAAGTTTGGGGCAATGCAGCGAGGACTCATCTACAGAGACTCCAATCCCTTCAGAATAAGATACTTCGGCGGGTATTCCACGTCCACCCGCAATTTCCGCACCAATACCTGCACGAAGCAGCTGAAGAACCAGAAGTGCTCCAGCGTCACCAGGAGATAGCGAGACGTTTCTACGAGAAAGCAACGATGTCCACCAACCCCCTAATCAGAGACTTGGGGGAAGAACCTGATCCACACGACAGATACCGACGGCCGATCGCACTGCTCGCGAGATAATGCAGCAGTGCCCTTAAAAGTAAATTAGCTCCCCACCACATCATGCACACACCCCGTGTCCGCACACACACAAGCCACACTGCAAATAAAGATGAACAAATTTAACACAAACCTCTCAAGCTGTAGGAAATGCCGAAAGGTAAAACCTACGCCAGAAAGTTAGAAGATAACCTCAAGAAGCGGGCGGAGCGCTTGCTACCGCCCAACGTCCGACAGCCTGTGCGGACCAGCCCCAAACCTGCGCCGCAACCACCCGCGCCATTCAAACCACCGAGGATGGGGCTACACACGGCCACACCACAGTCGCCAACCAGTCGCCACGGCAGCGCCGCAAACCACGGCCAAACTGCAGCTACCGCGCGCCACAGCCTGGCTCGGCCCGCCGAGAATCGCCGCCCCCGCCCAAATGCCGCCCCCACAGCCCCAGCCGACGACCCGCCACAATGGCCAAACCTTCGGCAAAACTGGCGCACCGTCGCCGCGCCAGCCCGGCCAGCGCGGCCGCCGCCACAGCCACACAAGCGGAGGCGTGCGGCGATGACGGCCGTGCAAACGCACCTCCGCCGCCCCATCGCCCTCCCACCGTTTCCCGATCGGCCCGCGGCCGTCGGGCCACCTCGCCCGCCAACATTCGCGCCCGTTTCCCACAAAATTGCCCGCCGCAAAACAAAAACGAGCGCCGCCTGCGCAACATGGGCACCGGCCAACCGAGGCGCCGCCGCCCCTCGCCGCTTTAAGCGAGGGTGGCTAACCGCCATCCGCAACTACAGACGCACCGAATCTGCCTTCAAAAGCACACACCGACAGCCGACCTCTAACATTTAGACTCCGCAAGCCACCCAACGGTGTGTGGCGGAGGGCACTTCACGTGCCAATGTCATTTACCTCCCTTTGCTGTTCCAGTCGCGTATGGTTCGCGGGACGAACCGACAGTCTGCAAAAAAAACGCCTCCGTGCGCGCTCGAATCTCTCTAACCACATCCATTCGTGATCTCCTCGGGAGGTATACGCAATATATTCGATACCCCATCCAGAAACGCAATATCTCGAAACCTGGCGAGCAAGCTACACCGCGATGCAGAGCGCCTCTATTGCAGAGTCTGCCGCTTGGGTTTGTTAAACATCTCCGTAACGCTATCACGGTTACCAAATGACCCTGCGACGAAACGTTGGATCGTCTCCGTCGCCTCCGTCAACGCGACCTGGTACGGATCCCACACTGATGGGCAACACGCACGTATAGGTCGAACGAACGGGTGTTTTGTAAGCCACCTCCTCCTTTGTTGATGGACGACATTTGCTACGCATTCTCCCAATAAATCGCAACCTGGTACCCGCCTTACCAACAATTACTTTTGTTTGTTTTTTTTTTTTGTTTTTTTTTTTTAATATGATGATCATCCCACTCCCAATCACTCCGCACGCATACTCCCAGATATTTTACAGACGTAACTGCTACCAGTGTTTGTCCCGCTATCATATAATCAATCATACAATAAAGGGTCCGTCTTTCTATATTATTCGCAATACATGTTAAGGGACAGTTGCCACTCCCTGCACCACGTGCCTATCCGCTGCAGATCGTCCTGCATTTTTCGCTGCAACTTCTCTGTATACTACAGCATCATCCGCGAAAAGACGCATGCAACGTCCGACACTATCTACTAGGTCATTTATATACATTGTGTGTGAAGAGCAATGGGTCCCATAACACTCCCCTGTGGCACGCCAGAGGTTACTTTAACGTCTGTAGACGTCTCTCCATTGATAACACAACATGCTGTGTTCTGTTTGCTACAATCTCTTCAGTCCAGCCACACACACTTGGTCCGACATTCTGCAGACACTTACTTTGTTTATCAGGCGACAGTGCGGAACTGTATCGAACGCCCTCCTTCCGGATGTCAACCAAAATGGCATCTACCTGGGAGCCTGTATCTAATATTTTCTGGGTCCCATGAACAAATAAAGCGCGTTGGGTCTCACACGATCGCTGTTTCCGGAATCCATGTTGATTCCTACATAGTAGACACTGGGTTTCCAAAAAACGACATGCTACTACTCGAGCATAAAACATGTTCTCACATTCTACAACCGATCGACGTCACAGATATAGGGCCTATAGTTTTGCGCATCTGCTCGACGACCCTTCTTCAAGCCCGGGACTGCCTGTGCTCTTTTCCAATCATTTGGAACCCTCCGTTCCTCTAGAGACTTGCGGTACACGGCTGTTAGGAGGTTCTGTCGCGTACTCTGTGTAGGTAGAATCGAATTGGTATCCCGTCAGGTCCAGTGGACTTTCCTCTGTTGAGTGATTCCAGTTGCTTTTCTATTCCTCCTTGGACACTTATTTCGATGTCAGCCATTTTTTCGTTTGTGCGAGAAGGAACTGCAGTGCGGTCGTCCTCCGTGAAACAGCTTTGGAAACAGGTGTTTAGTATTTCACAGCTTTACGCGTGTCATCCTCTGTTTCAATGCCATCATCATCCCGGAGTGTCTGGATATGCCGTTTCGAGCCGCTTACTACTGATTCAACGTACGACCACAACGTCCTAGGATTTGATTTGATTTCCTGTCACGTCGGTACATGGAATTTTACTTTCGCATTCACCGGACGCTTCACGCATAGCCCTCCTTACGCTAACTTTGGACATCGTTTAGCGTCTGTTTGTCTGAGAGGTTTTGGCTGCGTTTCAACTTTGAGTGAAGCTCTCCTTGCTTTCGCTATAGTTTCCTAAACTTTGGTTGTTGTACCGCGGTGGGTTTTTCCCATCCCTCACAGTTTTACTCGGCACGTACCTGTCTAAGACGCGTTTTACGATTGCCTTGCACTTTCTCCATAAACACTCAACATTGTCAGTGTCGGAGCAGACATTTGCGTTTTCATCTGTCTGCTAGTCTCAAATCTGCCTTCTATTACTCTTGCTAAACAGATAAACCTTCCTCCCTTTTTTGTGTATATTCCTATTAACGTCCATATTCAGCGATGCTGCAACGGCCTCTTGATCACTGGGTCCCTGTTCTGCACATACAGAGTCGACAAGTTCGGGGTCTGTTTGTCATCGGTAGGTCCACGATGTTATCTCCACGAGTCGGTTCTCTCTCTGTTTAATTGCTCGCGGTAATTTTCGTTCGGATGGTGCACTCGGTATACTGTCACTCGATGCTCTGTCCCTACCACCCGTCCTGAACATCTGGCACATTGAAATCTCCACCTAAGACTGTAACACGCTGAGGAAAGGAAAATGTATGTCCACATTTTCTCTCACTTGTTCGGCCACTAATGCTGCTGAGTCGCGAGGTCGGTAAAAGGAGCCAATTATCAACCTAGCTCGGCTGTTGAGTGTACCCTCCACCCACAATAGTTCACAGGAACCGTCCACCACTTCTACTTCACTACACAGGATAAACTACTACTAACAGCGACGAACCACTCCACCACCGGTTGCATGCACGCTATCCTTTCTAAAGCACCGTCTGTACCTATAACGATTGCAGCTTCGGCGCTTTCTATCAGCGCTTGACGTTCCGGTACTTTACCAACGCAGAGCTTCGACAGTTGACAATTACAATACCGATTGCCGCTTGGGTCCCCGCATGTCCTGACCTTGCCCCGCGCCCGTTGCCCTTTCCGTACTTGCCCAAGGGCCATCCAACCTAAACAGAACCGCCCAGCCCACGCCACACAACCCCTGCTACCCGTGTAGCCGCTTGTTGCGTATAGTGGACTCCACCTAAGACTATATAACATAACATGCCCTAAGGCATTCGCGGTGTACACCACCCTAAGGTGAGGTTAGGTTAGGTTAGGTGGACGTGGGTTAGGTTAAGGGTTACAGTTAGGTTAAGCGTCAAAGTTAGGTTAAGCGTTCGGACGTGAGGCGTCAGGTGGCCGCACCTACCTTTACGGCCGGACATCTTAGGTTAGAGGTTAGGTTAGGTTAAGGCGCCGAGAGGTCCGCGGTCAGGTTACGTTCACCTTCGGGCGCCACACGTAGGTTTCAAAGGTGTGTCGGTCGGTCGTCGGCAAGCCGCAAAAACTACAGACGACGTCGACCAAACCGCCGCACGACCGAGCAGGAGGCAGATATAAAACACACACACACACAAAAACAAAATTAAACACCACCCACCGGCCAAAGGGCACCAACAACCACAAACCCGAGCACCACGTCGACCAGAGGCAACCCGCCGCTCACGCGACATGGCTGGCAACTAAGGGGCAAACGGCAACGGCGCTTTCCGCACCGGGCCGGATGCACGTACGACAACACCGCTACCCGTACGCAGGCCTCCCATTGCACACAGCCGCTCTGTGTTTGAACATCATCAATGGCGCGCCCGCGGCTCGTCGCGGGCGCAGCCATAACGCCGCCACTTTTGCACCAACACATTCACGCACCGCAAAACAGCTCGCCGACACAGCACAGCCGACAAACAAAAACAACCCGCGAGACGGGGGCGACAACGACAACGATGACAACAACAACAGCAGCAAACAACTCGCACCAAGCGTCCAACAGGTAACAAACGGACAAGCACAGCCTCTGCTAACGGCCACGACGCCAGCGGCACACTGCTCCTTTCCCGCCACACTCGATTTCACAACGCACGCACGCGACCCCGTCAACGACACGACACGACACACGACGGGCTCCCTTCCCGCAACCTACACCTTTCCGCCACTACGCACAGCTCCACCCGACGCGCCCGTCGCAACGACACTACTGCACGCACTATCCACCCGCCTCCTCCTCTCCCCCCCCTTCCCGTACACAACAACACAGCCAAAAACAACACTCACGACCCAAACATACTAACGACATGGCACGTGCATCGGCGCACACCCCAACCAGTCACCGTCGACAACCACACGCAAGGCACGAAACCGGCGTCCTTCCACGTTGCCATCAAAGCTGCACAAACAACCACAGGAGGAACCACCAACAACGGCCCGCCCGCCCCAATATTCTCCCACCCTCACCTCACGCCGCAACCACCAAACGCACATTCCCGCTCGCTACCACACACCTCTCGGCAGCCGCTTCGCAAACACATGACGTGACGTGACATCATCACATCACGGGCTACGCACGCACACCGACCCACTTTCCTGCCCTTCGCCCTCTTCTTTCCGACGCCTGCCTTCGGCCGAGCACACGTACGTGGGTGGCACAACGCCCAACACAGTCACACACAGTCGACAGGCGCACGCCCAGGCACGCAACGACGCAGCGCAGCAAAGGCGCCCGCAACACATACCTCCTCTCTCTTCTCGCCGCCGCCGCCGACCGACCGCCCGCCCGCCAGCCAGCCAGCCAGCCAGCCAGCCAGCCACTCGCAATGTGCACTGCCAACCAGCCACACGTCCACCGCGCCGCCTCCGACCACCCGCCAGGGGGCGCTCACGTCCGCGACAACAGCGCGGCCCGCCGCCGGGCGGGCCCAGCCGAACCCAGCCCAGCCGGCGCGCGCTGCTCTGCACTCGGCGCGCCGCACATCCTGCTGCAGACCGGGCTCGTCTCTCTGTACGCGTCTGCCCGCATCTCGTCTTCCTGCGCATCAACACAACGAGGCCGCGTGAGCAAACCCCCCCGTCACAACGCCACATCACACACTGCCTCGTCTACCGCCGAAATGCACTCACCAGCCATCCGCTTCGTCTTCGTCTTGTTTACTCGTTGTTGTTGCAGCGGCGCACACAGCCCCGGCCGGCCGCATCCGAGGGTGGCCCGCCGCCAGCGTCTCCTCCTTGGGCACAGGTGCGGTGCCGTGCCGTGGCCGCCCATCCATCCAACCGCACTCATTTGCTGGCCGCCTCTGCTGCAGAAGAAGACAAAAAACGAAACGTACAAACATACACGCACCCACAGCGTGGCCACACACGGACGGGACCGACAGGCTCCAAGGCGACCAAAGGATAAAAACAAAATAAAAAAACAAAAAGACGCAAGCAAGCAACAAGCACAGGCTGTCGCCTCGCGCCTCTGTCCTTCCGCCCCCGCCCTTCTCTCCCACCACATGCCCACAAACACCACCGCCTCCCCCTCCCCGCACCTCCACATTCGCCCCCTCCATTTGTTCCTTTCTCGCTCTTCCCTTCTGTGTGTCTGCGTGCGTGCGCGGGCGGCGCCTCTCAACATCCGCCGGCCGTCCGTCCCGTTTTCGCCGTACCACACACGCCACCGCCTCCTCCCCGTCCACCACCGCCGCCCCCGTCCGCCCCGCACAACACCATACACCGCTGCTTGTCCTGGCCGTTGCCACCAAAGGCGCCAGCCGCAAACCGCGCCAACGCCGCAGCGCGCGTGCGTCCTTCCTTCTTGCTTCCTTCTCCGTGCCGACGCGGCCTCTATTCCCGCACCCATTCGGCCGACGACACAGCCGTTGGGCTCCGCACTGCGCGTACCGGCGTTACGCACGCACACCCACCCCCCTCGCGAACGCACGACTCATTGTCTTTGTTGTTTCTCCTCTTTCTTAACGTCTTTGTTTGTTTTGTTTTTTGTTTTTTGTTTTTTTTTTCGTTTTTCCCCACCGCCACATGTGACACAATGCCTCCCTCCACCTTTCGTTCGTGGTTGCTTGCTTTGTTTCTCTTTCTCATTGGTACACGTCCGACGCGCTCCATTTCCACCACACCACGGCCATCAGCCTCCTCAACGGGCAGGCGCAGTGTGCCATTCTCCGGCGCACAAGCACACCGCGCGGTACTGGCGCGGCTCGCTCTCCTCGCCCCCACGCCACGCCACGCCACGCCACCGGTGCGCAGCAGCACATGTGATGTCTCGCAACACGACACGCGGTGCGCACACCCCGACCACGCGGCTCTAAAGGCATGGCACCGGCGACATGCGCCGCCCCAGCCACGCATCCGTCGTCTCACGTTGTTCACTGCCAGCCGCGTCGGAGGCTACAACCGCAACCACCACAACAACGGTCCCCCTCCCGGCAACACATTTGTTGCACAAACAAACACAACCGCCGAGCGCAGCGCGAACCACCCACACGCGCCCTCCGCGTCTCCTTTCTCCTTTCGCCCCCTCCCATCTCCCGAATATGCCAGCAGCGCAGCGTTACGCGTGCCCCTCACCCGTCCACACTACCGCGAAACGAACACGCCTTCCGGGCCACCTGCAAGGGCACGCCCACCACCAAATACTGCCGTATTCACGGACGCAGTTCGCAACACGCAACGCACTCTCCACCTACCTTCTTTCTCTCGTCCCTTCTCTTTACAAACAAAACAAACACACAAACCAACCACGGCTAACACACTTTTTCGCGACACCTTTGACTGCGTTATCTCGACCGTGACGGCAGCTATCGACCATCCATTCCCCACTACACACACACACACACACACACACACACACACACACATCATTCGCTACACCGCACACGAAACGGCAAGGGCAAGGCACTCTCTCATAGATTCTTCCTCCGAGCCATATCGGGCGAACGTTGCATCCGGGAAGGCAATGCAATTCAGCCGTCACCACGGCCGACACTTGCAGCCGCGCCGTAAACGCATGTCAGTGCGGCTGCAATGCACGGGAACGTTCCGTTGCTCTAGACAGCGCCTCTCCGTTTTTCCCCTGTCTCGTTTTCCGGTGATTGCTTCTCCTTCTTCTTTTTCTTCGTTTCGTTTCGTTTTATTATTTTCGTTCCCCTCCTCCACCATTGTTTCCGTCCCCACAGTTTTTTTTTTTGGCTCATTCCACACGTTCTGCCCAGACAAGACATGACATCCGACCGATCACAGTCAGCCTTTCGTCACCGTTCGCAGCGCCGACGGTGCCACAGTGAGACGGGTGTTCAGACCGACACGTTGCCATGATGCCCATAGACAGCTACTCAGGGCCGCCGGATCGGATCACATCACATCACCGACAAACCGGCCATTTCACCGGGGGACACAGACAACCGCGTGTACGCCCATAACAACAAACAACGGCCGTCGTCGTCTACCGTCACTGAACCGAACACACGTGCACCTTGAATGACGACACCGGCGTGCGTGCGCACAACAATCAATCATTCAAATCAACTGCAGAAACGGCTATCAAAATCAAGGGCCAAATAAATGGGTACACCACCGTGCGTGTCGCCTACCCCACCCGCCCGTACAATTCTTGCGTCTTCTTAATGACTAGTAAAGACACGTCCATTTTTTTTTTTTTAAACGTCACCAACACACCTCCACGCCGTACAGCAAAGGGAATAGTAAGACGGCAACACAACATTTCACCCTCGCCATCATGTATGTATGATGTGACAACAAACAAACCCGCCGACGGCCCTAACGGTGACATCCAACAGTCGCGAGGGGTTTCAATTGCAGTCACGTGACTAACCGGGCAGACAGAGACAAAGAAAGGAAAGGAATCAGCGACACAGACAACACCTCCTGTCTATGGTGTCGACAAACAAACAACCAACCAACCAACCAACCACGCCAAGACTCGCGAGCACGCATAACCACCACCACCAGCTGCTTCGCAACCAACCAAACCGGGTAGCTATGCGCCGCCTCACACAAACAACAATTCCGCTCTTCCCGCAAAGGCAATTTGGTGGCCCTGAAAAGGGCCGTTTTGCCGCTCTCGCAACGGAGGGGAGCTCCCTAGAGCCTTAACCCCCTCACTTGGAGCTCGTGTACTTGGTCACCGCCTTCGTGCCCTCGCTCACGGCGTGCTTGGCCAGCTCGCCAGGCAGCAAGAGCCGCACAGCCGTCTGGATCTCGCGGGACGTGATGGTCGAGCGCTTGTTGTAGTGCGCCAGGCGAGACGCCTCGGCCGCAATGCGCTCGAAAATGTCGTTCACGAAGCTGTTCATGATGCTCATCGCCTTCGACGAGATGCCCGTGTCGGGGTGCACCTGCTTCAGCACCTTGTAGATGTAGATGGCATAGCTCTCCTTCCTCTTGCGCTTCTTCTTCTTGTCGCCCTTCGAAATGTTCTTCTGCGCCTTGCCAGCCTTCTTGGCGGCCTTCCCGCTAGTCTTGGGCGGCATCTCGAACGTACAACAGCAAGCAGCAAGCGCTCCGCTCTAGTCAGCGTCTCCCCACACAGTGGCACCCGCCGCTACCGCAACACCCCACCTTTACCAGCTCGCCCTGTTGCGGCCGCCGACCAATGGGGCGCGCGCGCAACCGGCCGCCGCACCCGAGCCCATAAAGGGACCCCCACCCTAGTCCCGCCGCACTCGCCGAGCGGCAGTCGAGCGTTGAGCTAGTCTCCGTGAGTCTGTTACGCGAAGCCATAGGCCCCCGCTTGTACGGGTGAAAAACCAGGTGCGACTTCGGCTTCGCTTTTATTAAAGCGTTGACGGGTGCACACGACGAAGCGCAGCACGGCCAAGGCGCAGAATGAGCAACTTGTCGTGTGCGGATTCGAGCTGCGGTGATGATTCGGGGCCCCAGCAGCTTGCTGTTGGCGGCGTCGGTGTCGTCTCTTCGATGTCGCGGGCCGCTTTTCCGGGCGGTTCGAGTACTTCAGCTGCCGCAGAGCCATGCTCTGCTCCTCCTAGCGATAGGGAATCTGCATGTCAGGGCCTGGTCACTGGCCAGTTACCCGCGCATGCTAGTTTGTTAGGGCCAAAGTCGTCTGCCGGAAACCTAACGGTGTCGGCAACTAAGGCAGCGACTGGCACCCCCATGGCAGCCTTTGACTTTGCCTCCCCATCCAGCGTAGATAATACGGCGCCTAACGCCATATCACAAAAATCGAGCACAGCGACTTACGTCGTCAGCAAGTGCAGTGCCATCGCCACCCCCTCCCCATTCATAGAACAACTACTGCTAGCAAACGCGCAAGATGCGCTAATCCCATTTCTGAAGCGCAAACGCGAAAACAACCATATTCCAGTATCAATTCTCCCTAAACCAAAATCCGTAGCACAACCCAAGCCCACCAGCAAACTGTCCAGTAAGGTGAAATTCACCCGCACCCCCTCCCCCCGTGTCAAGCTGTCGAGGACCCAAAAGAAGAACAGGTGCAGGCGTAGAAACCACAGAGCCAAGATCCTCGAAAACGCCAAGGCAAATGAAGACGAGTCACCAAATCGTGACTCTGATTCAGAGGGCGCTCTCGTGATCGATGAGACAGTGCCCCAGAAGGAAAATGACGTCGTGGAACAAGAGCGCGGTCCCGACGAAGACGGCTTCGAACTAGCCAGAAACACTGTCCGCCAGCCCACTCCCCCACCAGCCAGGGATATCGCCCCCACGACTAACCGCTTCTCTACCATTGCAGACGAGCCCGCTGATGGTGATGCGCCCCAAAACCAACAGGCGGAAACGCGCAAGCAGAAACGCGTCCTACTGCCCCCAATAGTGGCCGAGTTCGACAGAGATTACAAAGAATTGTATGATCTAATGAAATCGACACTAGGGGACAGACCATTTAAGGCGAAACCCGCGGGAGGCGATAAAATAAAGCTGGTCCTCCACAACCTCGACGATTACAAAGAGGTAAAGCAGGTACTAGTGGAGAAACGAATTCCACACTATACCTTCCCGACAGATAGAACGCGCAACCTTAACATCGTGATCCGTGACCTGCCTCGTAAACTCTCTCCCAAGGCCATCAAAAACGACCTGATGCGCCAAGACTACGAGGTCAAATCGGTCACCCAGATGAGACAACCCGGATCTGATAATAAATGGCCCCTGTACGTAGCAGTCATACCAGACACTCCGCAAAACAGGAGACAAATAACAGAAGTTCTCTCTGTCCCAGTAACCACAGAGCTGCTGCGGAAGAAAAACAAGTCAGTCCAATGTTTTAAGTGCCAGGGACTCGGGCACATCGCCACACACTGTGACATGCCCCCCCGATGCAGGAAATGCGCAGGGGGACATGACTCCAGAACATGCACTATAAAAAAGGACGACCCAAGTATCAAGTGTGCGCTCTGCGGCGAAGGCCATGTCTCCAGCTACCTGGGCTGCAGAGTGCACAAAAACTACGTCCAACGCGCCAGAGGCATGAAGGCGGCACAACAACCGCCGGACAAACCCCGAGCCAAGCCCGCTAACCGCCCTGAAAACCGAACAAGACCGGACAGGCCGGCCTATCGGGCAAAACCCAGGGAAGTTACTGATGGCGCGACCTACGCGAACGTCGCCGTCGGCATGGAGCAGCTACCCAGTGGGCCCCTGCCGGCTGCGGCGGGCGCGGGGGAGGACAACCGGACACACACAGACACAGACGCAACTCAGGACACCACAGAACCCGACCAGATCCCGCCTAACGAGGGAAGTTCTAGGGAAGCACTGCACCCCATACCAAAGCCCAGTCTGCGAACAGCGGCTGCAGCAGACTGTCAAACAGACGATGGTCAGCACACCGCTCATGTAACGACGGAGGCTACCACGACGCCTTCCTCTACAGACCCAATGCTAGGACTCATGACACAGACTTTAAGTCTCCTCACGCAAATGATGCGTGAGATACAGCAGCAAAACGTACAAATCCTCGCCGCTCTCCAAGTGGCAGCCAAGCAATCGCAGCCCTCAGCGATTTCCTCAACAGCACCAACGGCCAAACATGGATAGACGCCCACACATTCAAGGCCTGTCAATAAGCATCTTCAACGCCGACGGAATCGTCGGACAAGTCATGGAATTCCGCGAATTCATGAAAGAAGACAATATCGACGTCTGCATGGTGGCCGAAACCCATCTAAAACCGGGAGTAAAGGCGACGGTCCCCAATTACAATTGTTACAGAAAAGACAGGCTAACCGCCGGAGGCGGGGTAGCCATATTCATCAAAAGAGGGATCCCCCACCACCAGGTCTATATTCCAGCTACCCAACAGTTAGAAACTGTGGCAGTGGAAATAGCCACAGCCACAGGACCACTAACAGTCGTTGCAGTATATCGCCCCCCTACCCCAGTAATAGTAGAGGAAGACATAACCGCATTAGGGCAAATTAGAGGCAAGCTCCTAATAGGAGGAGACCTCAACGCCAAGCACGCAGACTGGCACTCGCGAAACACTAACAGAGCAGGTCGTCAACTGCAACGACTCGCGCGCAACCTACAATTCGACGTATGGGGCCCAGAGGAGCCGACCCACTTCCCAAAGAACGGAAATAGGCCGGACGTCCTCGACATAGCACTCACAAGAAGGATAACGGGATTCGTGACTGCGAGAACAGTCAATAGAATGTCCTCCGATCACAACCCAGTTCTACTAGAGGTCGATGTGGGAGAATGGGTAGCTCTTCCACAACACCAGGCGACATACAAACGCACAAACTGGGAGCAATTTCAAGATAACGTCGCATCAGAAATTGCTCGCGCCCCGCCTCCAACTGCAAATACGGCAGAACAGGCGCTACAAGACCTCACAAACACGATCCTGCAGGCTGCTGAGGAGGCCACACCCCGACAGCGGGAAGGCCCGCCTCCCCAAATACGACTCCCGGAGCACCTGCTTGCGCAAATTCGGCACAAAAACAGGATCGCAAAGGAGTGGAAAATAACAAGAAACCCAAACACTAGGAGGCTGCTCAACAGACTACAGAGAGAGCTGAAAGTCGCACTCACTGAGCACCGCAACCAGCAATGGTCTGCACGCCTCTCAGCCCTCAAAGTAGACGACAACAGCCTATGGCAAGCGACGAAACAATTTACGAAAAGACGCGCTAGAATGCCGCCGCTGCACGGCGAGCGCGGCATGGTCTACAGCGCAGCTGACAAGGCCAACGCGCTCGCCGACGCATTTGAACAGCAGTTCAAACCAGCGGAAGCACAGGATAGAGACCATGAAAACACAGTCCGTCGACAGCTTGCAGTTTTCCTTGCAGCTGAAGACGACGAAAATGAAGACCCACCACTTTTCGCCCCAGAGGACGTGGCAAAAGTAATCAAGTCTCTCCCCAGCAAAAAGGCCCCAGGCCACGACCGGCTCACGAACCAACTAATAAAACATCTCCCGCCACTGGCAATTACACACATCGCGGACGTCTTCAACGAGATATCTCGTGCCCGCGAGTTTCCAGCTTGCTGGAAACACGCGGAAGTGGTCGCGATAGCAAAACCAGGTAAAGACCCAGTATTCCCACAGCACCACAGGCCGATTAGCCTCCTACCCACTCTCAGTAAAATTTACGAGCGCCTCCTGCTCATACCCATCGAGCAACATATTTCAAGAGAGCAAATTCTACCAAATTTCCAGTTCGGTTTCAGGCAGAAACATTCAGCCCCGCAACAAATCATGAGAGTGGTCGAAGCAGCAACCGAAGCTTTCAATCGAAGAGGCTACTGTGGGATAGTGCTACTTGACGTAGCCAAAGCCTTCGACACCGTATGGCACACTGGGTTACTATACAAACTATACACACAGGGCTTCCCCGGGACGATAGTCAAACTACTGAAAAGCTATCTCTCGAACAGAACTTTCTCCGTTAGGGTTGACTCTTCACTCTCGACAAGAAGACGCGTGCGCGCTGGAGTGCCCCAGGGTTCGGTGCTAGGGCCCGTGCTGTATAGTCTATACACTGCAGACACGCCCACCGCACCCCTGGTGCACACAGCGCAGTACGCGGACGATACAGCGTTCTTCACACGCAACGCCAACAGGGATCTGGTCACCAGACGACTACAGACAGTCCTAAACGACACGGAACAATGGGCAAAGAAATGGCGCATCACCATCAATAGCGAGAAAACACAGGCGATGCTCATAACGCGCCGACTAGGCAAGCGCGGACCACAAAGAAGACCACCACTACACCTCAGGCTAAATGGCCAGGAGCTACCGTGGAGGCAAACGGCAAAATACCTAGGAGTGACACTTGACAAACGCCTCACATGGAAACCACACATTGAGGACCTAAGACTTAAAGCTAGCGCCAGAATGAGCCTCTTGTATCCTGTTCTCAATACAGGAAGCTCGCTGGCTGCAAATATAGGTGTAAGAGTTTACTGTTCACTTATCCGCCCCATCATGGAGTATGCATGCCCCATCTGGGGTTATGCTGCTAAAACACACATTGCAAAACTCCAGCGTGTACAAAACAGGGCGCTGAGACGAGCGCTACACGTCCCCTCGCAGTTCCCAACGGCCGATCTACACGAAGCGGCAGAAGTCATGCCACTAATAGAAAGATTTCAAGAACTCGCAGAAACCTTCTATGACACAGCATCCAGGTCCACAAACAACCTGATCAACAGGCTAGGACAATACGACCCAACAAGAGACAGGCATAAAAGACCGAAATCGATCTTTTATGACTAGCAAACAAACCATCCATTAAATCATCCAACAACCACATCACATCACCATCATCCAAGCCAGCCCCTAATTAGGGCAGTCAAGCAATCCACAAATAAATGCACACCAGAAATAAGACCTACCACAAAGAAAAGTACAAATTAATAAAAAAAAAAAAAAAAAATCACCCAAACCCAGTTGGAGTAAATGTCTCTAGGACAACAAACTCCATACGCAGCCACCCTCAAGCAGAGGAAGCATTAAAGTGCAGTAGGAGTAGTCCCGCCGCCACGCACTCCGCTGCTCGACTCGCTGCGGCTCGCACCGTTACGTTACGTGTTTCAACTAGCCAAACGCCATGTCCGGACGCGGAAAGGGAGGCAAAGTCAAGGGCAAGTCAAAGTCCCGCTCAAGCAGGGCTGGGCTCCAGTTCCCGGTCGGCAGAATCCACCGCCTCCTGCGCAAGGGAAACTACGCCGAGCGCGTCGGCGCCGGGGCGCCCGTCTACCTCGCCGCCGTCATGGAGTACCTCGCGGCTGAGGTGCTCGAGCTGGCCGGAAACGCGGCCCGCGACAACAAGAAGACGCGCATCATCCCGCGCCACCTGCAGCTCGCCATCCGCAACGACGAGGAGCTCAACAAGCTCTTGTCGGGCGTCACCATCGCACAGGGTGGTGTCCTGCCCAACATCCAGGCCGTCCTGCTGCCAAAGAAGACCGAGAAGAAGGCCTAAACAGAGAGCGCGGCGCTGCGCTTGCGTGCTCCCTGCACGCAAACGCGCCTGCCTTTGCCTTGCCGGCTCGGCTCACAACAATCGGCCCTTTTCAGGGCCACCACACAAACCTACGTCCAAAGCAAAGTTTCCGTCGTCCGTGCTCGCCGCACTTTACACAACACGTCCACATACATACATTGCACAGCCAGCGCCGGCGCACGTCCGCCATCTTGTCCACAGCCCGTGTGGCCGAACGCGCACACATTTTGTCGTTTCTCTCTTTTTGTCTTTTTTGTTTCTGCACCCCTCCGCGCACGCACAGAGTCGCGTTCCAAACGACAACGACATCAATACACCGATAATGTGATGATCATTGTTAGCATTATAATGTTTCAATTAAAGGGGCGCGCGTGGCACAGACAAAAAAAAAAAAAACCAAACAGCTGATCCGATCGATCGATCGATCGATCGATCGATCCGGCCCGCCCGCCTATGCCCACGCCACAAACAAACAACAAACCACGCACACACTGGACTCAGCCGCGCCCATCGCGTCAAACTCAAAAACTAACGCACGCGCAGCAGCAGCAGCAGCAACAACAACAACACGCACAGGCAACACAGACTCTTTCGCACTTTTCAATCTCCGAACAGTGTGGTGGCCCTGAAAAGGGCCGTTTTCGTCTCTCCCACCAAGCACGGGCACGGCACGGCCGCGGGAAGGCCACAACGCAGCACAGCACACCGGCTGGCTGGCTGGCTGGCTGCCTGCCTAACCGCCGAAACCGTACAGGGTGCGCCCCTGCCTCTTCAGGGCGTACACCACGTCCATGGCCGTCACAGTCTTGCGCTTGGCGTGCTCAGTGTACGTCACCGCGTCGCGGATCACGTTCTCCAGGAACACCTTCAGCACTCCGCGGGTCTCCTCGTAGATCAGACCAGAGATGCGCTTCACGCCGCCCCTGCGAGCCAGGCGGCGGATGGCGGGCTTCGTGATGCCCTGGATGTTGTCGCGCAACACCTTGCGGTGCCGCTTGGCGCCACCCTTGCCCAGCCCCTTTCCTCCCTTGCCGCGGCCTGTCATTCTTCTTCCTTCCTCCTCCTCAAAGCAAGCAAGCGAAAAAACACAAGCGCCAGCTCCTCACCCGGCGCTAGCGAGTCGGCTACGGTGCGAGCTCTCTTCGCTTTCGCTCTTCGCTTGAAAATCACGGACCTCCTCAGTCCGGAGATGGTGGAGGCTAAGCAGCAGTGCTGCTGTTCCTCCTTGATTCCTCTGTTGTTGTTGTTGTATTTGTGGCCTCTCGTTGGAATCGGCCTCGGCTACCCCGCTGAGTTTAGACTAGCGAAGTAGTCATGCATTGGTATGTCTTCTGGGGCAGGCTGACGCCTGCCGGAGCGCCACTCCTCCTTCACCCACTTCTCTGTGACCCGGGTGATGTGTTCCCAGTCCGAAGGGGTGAAGATGGGGCGGCTGTTGAGCAGTTTCAGCTCCTTCCTGGTTACGGCCTCATGCAACATGCAACGCATGTGTTTGAGGTCACACGGTTGGTGAGGCGGTGGTGGCTTCGCGGGCGCCGGCGTGAAGGGGTATGGGTTGTCCCCGTGAGGGTACGACCCGTCCTTCAGCGACGCCACGATCTTCTTGAGGAAGGGCTGCACGCTCCGCTCGTCTGGGAGCGGGAGGGGCAGCTCTTCGTCTGTTACCGCTTCTTCAGCTTGCGAAGAAGCGGGCTTCGTCCTGAGGGGTGGAGTGGCTGGACAGGCGTTGTCCAGGCCCGGTTGTGCCCAGCCATTAATATTCCGGAACATCTGCATCGCCTGGTCCGCGATCGCATCGAGCGACCGGCGTTCCGCCGCCGTCACGGTAGCTGTGGGTGTCTCCGTGTGCGTCTCCACGTCGTGTGCCCGCGGCTCGACCTCCCCGTCAGGAGGGAGAGTAGGCAGCACCACTTCGATCTCCATGGGTGCCTCCGCGCCGCCCGTCACATCAACTGGCGGCTCGGGTGGCACCGTCTGGGTGGAGGCGTCGACCCCCGTTGGCCGACTCGCAGTGGGGTTTGGCGTCTTCCTGAGGACCCGCAGCTCCTCACGCAGCTGTTGCAGCTGGCGGTGAACAGCCACGAGTTCCTCCCTCATGGCGGCCCTCTCGGCCGCAAGGGCCGTGTGGAAGGCGGCCAGTGCGTCGTCGGTGGTGGCTTCGCGACGGCACGGTGCGCCACCCCCGCGGGAACGGGGGGGCGGGACGTCCGTCTCGACGCCAGGCACCTCTGCTGGGCGTGGGGCGGCCATCTTGTGTCTGTAGCCCCGCACGTAGGCGCAGCTGCGCGAGTTTGCGGCGTGGGCACCGCCGCAATTCACGCACTTGGCAGCCGCGTCGCGAGGCTTGGTGCAGTCGCGTGTGTCGTGTGCCTCGGCACACTTCAAACACGCTGGAGTGCCCCTGCACACTTTGGCGATGTGCCCCATCTTTTGGCACTTGAAGCATTGCTGCTCCGTGCGCTGCTTCTTCTTGTGGCGGCGACTGCGACCGCGGTCCTTCCCGATCGCATCGACCAGGAGTTCGATCGCGGCCGCAATCTTGCTGCCCTTTCTGCGTCCAGCCATGTTCGCCTGCGTGTGGAGGTGCGTGCGCGCCGGCTTCTTCTGCTGCCACGTGTACAGCGTGCCCGTGCGCTCCGTCCGCAGTCTCCAGCGTCCGCCGAGCGAGTCGGTGCGAGCTCTCTGCCGCCGCCCCCCTATATAGACTCTGGCCCGCCCTCCCCCCACCACGCGCACCGAGGGCATATAAGCGCGGCGCGGGGCCGCGCGGGCCCGTTGTCAAGGCAGCACCGGACGCTTCGTGTACCGCACGCACCTCCACGCCGCTCTTCCGCTATGGCCCGCACAAAGCAAACGGCCCGCAAGTCCACCGGCGGAAAGGCGCCGCGCAAACAGCTCGCCACCAAGGCGGCGAGGAAGAGCGCGCCCGCCACCGGCGGCGTCAAGAAGCCCCACCGCTACAGGCCGGGCACCGTCGCCCTGCGGGAAATCAGGCGCTACCAGAAGAGCACAGAGCTGCTCATCCGCAAGCTGCCGTTCCAGCGCCTAGTGCGCGAGATCGCCCAGGACTTCAAGACCGACCTGCGCTTCCAGAGCTCCGCAGTCATGGCCCTGCAGGAGGCCAGCGAGGCCTACCTCGTCGGCCTCTTCGAAGACACCAACCTGTGCGCAATCCACGCCAAGCGCGTCACCATCATGCCCAAGGACATCCAGCTCGCGCGCCGCATCCGCGGCGAGCGCGCCTAGAAACCGCGCCGCGCACGCGCGCCCGCCCAACAAAAACGGCCCTTTTCAGGGCCACTAACATCTCTCCGTCGCGAGCAAAACTTTTGTCGGTCTTGCCGCCCCGCAAAACAACAACAACCAATTCCCCTCCCGTCCACAGCCGCTCTCGCCAACAATCGACGTCACTCCCATCCCTCACAATACACACACACAACAGCCGGACGACGTCACCACACACCACGGGTGGCTGGCCGCCGCCGTCTCCGAGGCGCGCGCACGCTACGCTACACTACAACGTCAACGCCACCGCGCCTTCCCAATTCCCGCCGGCCACTTCCACGTCTCACGTCCCCCCGCCGCTTTGAGAGAGAGAGACACAACACACACACACAAAAGACACGACATCCGCAAAGCAAGCAAACACACAAACAAACTAGAGTCTCCAGAAACATACATGAGCAACCAAACGTCGGCCGCCGCAAAAAAAACAACTACAACAAAAACAAATAAAATAAAATAAAAAGACCAACAAACGGCCACAACCGCTCCGCTACCGCGCGCCGCCGCCTACCGCCACCGGCACCACAATCCAACCACCACGGCACGCAAACAGTACCCACAAGGGTCTCACACACAACCAACCACACCGGCGCATGCACGACAATCAACGCCTTCCCGACGTCCTTTGATGGCCCTGAGAAGGGCCGTTTTGGGCCGCGCGACAGCCGCAGCCGTGCCATCGCGCGCCACTAAGACGACGCGGGGGAGGGCGGTGGGGGACGACGGCGTCAAGCGCCAACCCCTCTCCCTTGCCTTTCTTTAACTTTACTACTTTACTTCTTCTTCTTGGGCGACGCCTTCGCCTTAGACGGCGTCGTCGCCTTCTTCGGGCGCGGCGCCTTCGGCTTCTTCGTCGGAACCTTGGCGGCCTTCTTCGCCTTCGACGGCGACTTGGCCTTGGCCGGCTTGGCCGCAGCCGCCTTCTTCGCACCCGCGGGAGCCGCCGACGCCGCAGACGCCTTCTTGGCGGCGCCCGCCTTCCGACCGGTCGCCGCCTTCACGCCACCAGCCTTCTTTGCGCCGGCCGCGCGGCCGCCCTTCTTCTCCTTGCTGGCCGGAGCGGCGCGCTTCTTCTTCGCACCGCCGGCACGAGCCTTGCCGCCCTCGGCCGCCCCGCCGCCGGCGCCGGCAAGCTTGAAAGAGCCGGACGCGCCCTTCCCCTTCGTCTGCACCAGCTCGCCAGCCACGACGGCCGACTTGAGGTACTTCTTGATAAAGGGCGCCAGCTTCTCCGCGTCCAGCTTGTAGTGCGCGGCAATGTACTTCTTGATCGCCTGCAGCGACGAGCCGCCGCGCTCCTTCAGACTCTTGATGGCGGCCGTCACCATCTCAGAGGTGCGCGGGTGCGCAGGCTTGGCGCGCGGCTTCTTCGCAGACGCCGCAGACTTGGCCTTCTTCGTCGTGCCGGTGGCGGCGGGTGCCGCAGCAGTCTCGTTCGTAGCCGCCTGATCTGCCATTATTTCGACGGACGACGCGCGTACACACAACAACAGAACAGCGAGAGAGAGCGGCAAGGCGGCAAGCACGGCAGAGAATAGCCGCCGCGCCGCCAGGCCCAGCCAGTGTCGCGGGCGGGCGCGGACGGCCGAGAGAGCGGCCGCCACTCTGCGCGCCGCCGCGCCGCGCCTCCCGCGCTTGCTACCGCCCAACGTCCGACAGCCTGTGCGGACCAGCCCCAAACCTGCGCCGCAACCACCCGCGCCATTCAAACCACCGAGGATGGGGCTACACACGGCCACACCACAGTCGCCAACCAGTCGCCACGGCAGCGCCGCAAACCACGGCCAAACTGCAGCTACCGCGCGCCACAGCCTGGCTCGGCCCGCCGAGAATCGCCGCCCCCGCCCAAATGCCGCCCCCACAGCCCCAGCCGACGACCCGCCACAATGGCCAAACCTTCGGCAAAACTGGCGCACCGTCGCCGCGCCAGCCCGGCCAGCGCGGCCGCCGCCACAGCCACACAAGCGGAGGCGTGCGGCGATGACGGCCGTGCAAACGCACCTCCGCCGCCCCATCGCCCTCCCACCGTTTCCCGATCGGCCCGCGGCCGTCGGGCCACCTCGCCCGCCAACATTCGCGCCCGTTTCCCACAAAATTGCCCGCCGCAAAACAAAAACGAGCGCCGCCTGCGCAACATGGGCACCGGCCAACCGAGGCGCCGCCGCCCCTCGCCGCTTTAAGCGAGGGTGGCTAACCGCCATCCGCAACTACAGACGCACCGAATCTGCCTTCAAAAGCACACACCGACAGCCGACCTCTAACATTTAGACTCCGCAAGCCACCCAACGGTGTGTGGCGGAGGGCACTTCACGTGCCAATGTCATTTACCTCCCTTTGCTGTTCCAGTCGCGTATGGTTCGCGGGACGAACCGACAGTCTGCAAAAAAAACGCCTCCGTGCGCGCTCGAATCTCTCTAACCACATCCATTCGTGATCTCCTCGGGAGGTATACGCAATATATTCGATACCCCATCCAGAAACGCAATATCTCGAAACCTGGCGAGCAAGCTACACCGCGATGCAGAGCGCCTCTATTGCAGAGTCTGCCGCTTGGGTTTGTTAAACATCTCCGTAACGCTATCACGGTTACCAAATGACCCTGCGACGAAACGTTGGATCGTCTCCGTCGCCTCCGTCAACGCGACCTGGTACGGATCCCACACTGATGGGCAACACGCACGTATAGGTCGAACGAACGGGTGTTTTGTAAGCCACCTCCTCCTTTGTTGATGGACGACATTTGCTACGCATTCTCCCAATAAATCGCAACCTGGTACCCGCCTTACCAACAATTACTTTTGTTTGTTTTTTTTTTTTGTTTTTTTTTTTTAATATGATGATCATCCCACTCCCAATCACTCCGCACGCATACTCCCAGATATTTTACAGACGTAACTGCTACCAGTGTTTGTCCCGCTATCATATAATCAATCATACAATAAAGGGTCCGTCTTTCTATATTATTCGCAATACATGTTAAGGGACAGTTGCCACTCCCTGCACCACGTGCCTATCCGCTGCAGATCGTCCTGCATTTTTCGCTGCAACTTCTCTGTATACTACAGCATCATCCGCGAAAAGACGCATGCAACGTCCGACACTATCTACTAGGTCATTTATATACATTGTGTGTGAAGAGCAATGGGTCCCATAACACTCCCCTGTGGCACGCCAGAGGTTACTTTAACGTCTGTAGACGTCTCTCCATTGATAACACAACATGCTGTGTTCTGTTTGCTACAATCTCTTCAGTCCAGCCACACACACTTGGTCCGACATTCTGCAGACACTTACTTTGTTTATCAGGCGACAGTGCGGAACTGTATCGAACGCCCTCCTTCCGGATGTCAACCAAAATGGCATCTACCTGGGAGCCTGTATCTAATATTTTCTGGGTCCCATGAACAAATAAAGCGCGTTGGGTCTCACACGATCGCTGTTTCCGGAATCCATGTTGATTCCTACATAGTAGACACTGGGTTTCCAAAAAACGACATGCTACTACTCGAGCATAAAACATGTTCTCACATTCTACAACCGATCGACGTCACAGATATAGGGCCTATAGTTTTGCGCATCTGCTCGACGACCCTTCTTCAAGCCCGGGACTGCCTGTGCTCTTTTCCAATCATTTGGAACCCTCCGTTCCTCTAGAGACTTGCGGTACACGGCTGTTAGGAGGTTCTGTCGCGTACTCTGTGTAGGTAGAATCGAATTGGTATCCCGTCAGGTCCAGTGGACTTTCCTCTGTTGAGTGATTCCAGTTGCTTTTCTATTCCTCCTTGGACACTTATTTCGATGTCAGCCATTTTTTCGTTTGTGCGAGAAGGAACTGCAGTGCGGTCGTCCTCCGTGAAACAGCTTTGGAAACAGGTGTTTAGTATTTCACAGCTTTACGCGTGTCATCCTCTGTTTCAATGCCATCATCATCCCGGAGTGTCTGGATATGCCGTTTCGAGCCGCTTACTACTGATTCAACGTACGACCACAACGTCCTAGGATTTGATTTGATTTCCTGTCACGTCGGTACATGGAATTTTACTTTCGCATTCACCGGACGCTTCACGCATAGCCCTCCTTACGCTAACTTTGGACATCGTTTAGCGTCTGTTTGTCTGAGAGGTTTTGGCTGCGTTTCAACTTTGAGTGAAGCTCTCCTTGCTTTCGCTATAGTTTCCTAAACTTTGGTTGTTGTACCGCGGTGGGTTTTTCCCATCCCTCACAGTTTTACTCGGCACGTACCTGTCTAAGACGCGTTTTACGATTGCCTTGCACTTTCTCCATAAACACTCAACATTGTCAGTGTCGGAGCAGACATTTGCGTTTTCATCTGTCTGCTAGTCTCAAATCTGCCTTCTATTACTCTTGCTAAACAGATAAACCTTCCTCCCTTTTTTGTGTATATTCCTATTAACGTCCATATTCAGCGATGCTGCAACGGCCTCTTGATCACTGGGTCCCTGTTCTGCACATACAGAGTCGACAAGTTCGGGGTCTGTTTGTCATCGGTAGGTCCACGATGTTATCTCCACGAGTCGGTTCTCTCTCTGTTTAATTGCTCGCGGTAATTTTCGTTCGGATGGTGCACTCGGTATACTGTCACTCGATGCTCTGTCCCTACCACCCGTCCTGAACATCTGGCACATTGAAATCTCCACCTAAGACTGTAACACGCTGAGGAAAGGAAAATGTATGTCCACATTTTCTCTCACTTGTTCGGCCACTAATGCTGCTGAGTCGCGAGGTCGGTAAAAGGAGCCAATTATCAACCTAGCTCGGCTGTTGAGTGTACCCTCCACCCACAATAGTTCACAGGAACCGTCCACCACTTCTACTTCACTACACAGGATAAACTACTACTAACAGCGACGAACCACTCCACCACCGGTTGCATGCACGCTATCCTTTCTAAAGCACCGTCTGTACCTATAACGATTGCAGCTTCGGCGCTTTCTATCAGCGCTTGACGTTCCGGTACTTTACCAACGCAGAGCTTCGACAGTTGACAATTACAATACCGATTGCCGCTTGGGTCCCCGCATGTCCTGACCTTGCCCCGCGCCCGTTGCCCTTTCCGTACTTGCCCAAGGGCCATCCAACCTAAACAGAACCGCCCAGCCCACGCCACACAACCCCTGCTACCCGTGTAGCCGCTTGTTGCGTATAGTGGACTCCACCTAAGACTATATAACATAACATGCCCTAAGGCATTCGCGGTGTACACCACCCTAAGGTGAGGTTAGGTTAGGTTAGGTGGACGTGGGTTAGGTTAAGGGTTACAGTTAGGTTAAGCGTCAAAGTTAGGTTAAGCGTTCGGACGTGAGGCGTCAGGTGGCCGCACCTACCTTTACGGCCGGACATCTTAGGTTAGAGGTTAGGTTAGGTTAAGGCGCCGAGAGGTCCGCGGTCAGGTTACGTTCACCTTCGGGCGCCACACGTAGGTTTCAAAGGTGTGTCGGTCGGTCGTCGGCAAGCCGCAAAAACTACAGACGACGTCGACCAAACCGCCGCACGACCGAGCAGGAGGCAGATATAAAACACACACACACACAAAAACAAAATTAAACACCACCCACCGGCCAAAGGGCACCAACAACCACAAACCCGAGCACCACGTCGACCAGAGGCAACCCGCCGCTCACGCGACATGGCTGGCAACTAAGGGGCAAACGGCAACGGCGCTTTCCGCACCGGGCCGGATGCACGTACGACAACACCGCTACCCGTACGCAGGCCTCCCATTGCACACAGCCGCTCTGTGTTTGAACATCATCAATGGCGCGCCCGCGGCTCGTCGCGGGCGCAGCCATAACGCCGCCACTTTTGCACCAACACATTCACGCACCGCAAAACAGCTCGCCGACACAGCACAGCCGACAAACAAAAACAACCCGCGAGACGGGGGCGACAACGACAACGATGACAACAACAACAGCAGCAAACAACTCGCACCAAGCGTCCAACAGGTAACAAACGGACAAGCACAGCCTCTGCTAACGGCCACGACGCCAGCGGCACACTGCTCCTTTCCCGCCACACTCGATTTCACAACGCACGCACGCGACCCCGTCAACGACACGACACGACACACGACGGGCTCCCTTCCCGCAACCTACACCTTTCCGCCACTACGCACAGCTCCACCCGACGCGCCCGTCGCAACGACACTACTGCACGCACTATCCACCCGCCTCCTCCTCTCCCCCCCCTTCCCGTACACAACAACACAGCCAAAAACAACACTCACGACCCAAACATACTAACGACATGGCACGTGCATCGGCGCACACCCCAACCAGTCACCGTCGACAACCACACGCAAGGCACGAAACCGGCGTCCTTCCACGTTGCCATCAAAGCTGCACAAACAACCACAGGAGGAACCACCAACAACGGCCCGCCCGCCCGCCCGCCCGCCCCAATATTCTCCCACCCTCACCTCACGCCGCAACCACCAAACGCACATTCCCGCTCGCTACCACACACCTCTCGGCAGCCGCTTCGCAAACACATGACGTGACGTGACATCATCACATCACGGGCTACGCACGCACACCGACCCACTTTCCTGCCCTTCGCCCTCTTCTTTCCGACGCCTGCCTTCGGCCGAGCACACGTACGTGGGTGGCACAACGCCCAACACAGTCACACACAGTCGACAGGCGCACGCCCAGGCACGCAACGACGCAGCGCAGCAAAGGCGCCCGCAACACATACCTCCTCTCTCTTCTCGCCGCCGCCGCCGACCGACCGCCCGCCCGCCAGCCAGCCAGCCAGCCAGCCAGCCAGCCACTCGCAATGTGCACTGCCAACCAGCCACACGTCCACCGCGCCGCCTCCGACCACCCGCCAGGGGGCGCTCACGTCCGCGACAACAGCGCGGCCCGCCGCCGGGCGGGCCCAGCCGAACCCAGCCCAGCCGGCGCGCGCTGCTCTGCACTCGGCGCGCCGCACATCCTGCTGCAGACCGGGCTCGTCTCTCTGTACGCGTCTGCCCGCATCTCGTCTTCCTGCGCATCAACACAACGAGGCCGCGTGAGCAAACCCCCCCGTCACAACGCCACATCACACACTGCCTCGTCTACCGCCGAAATGCACTCACCAGCCATCCGCTTCGTCTTCGTCTTGTTTACTCGTTGTTGTTGCAGCGGCGCACACAGCCCCGGCCGGCCGCATCCGAGGGTGGCCCGCCGCCAGCGTCTCCTCCTTGGGCACAGGTGCGGTGCCGTGCCGTGGCCGCCCATCCATCCAACCGCACTCATTTGCTGGCCGCCTCTGCTGCAGAAGAAGACAAAAAACGAAACGTACAAACATACACGCACCCACAGCGTGGCCACACACGGACGGGACCGACAGGCTCCAAGGCGACCAAAGGATAAAAACAAAATAAAAAAACAAAAAGACGCAAGCAAGCAACAAGCACAGGCTGTCGCCTCGCGCCTCTGTCCTTCCGCCCCCGCCCTTCTCTCCCACCACATGCCCACAAACACCACCGCCTCCCCCTCCCCGCACCTCCACATTCGCCCCCTCCATTTGTTCCTTTCTCGCTCTTCCCTTCTGTGTGTCTGCGTGCGTGCGCGGGCGGCGCCTCTCAACATCCGCCGGCCGTCCGTCCCGTTTTCGCCGTACCACACACGCCACCGCCTCCTCCCCGTCCACCACCGCCGCCCCTGTCCGCCCCGCACAACACCATACACCGCTGCTTGTCCTGGCCGTTGCCACCAAAGGCGCCAGCCGCAAACCGCGCCAACGCCGCAGCGCGCGTGCGTCCTTCCTTCTTGCTTCCTTCTCCGTGCCGACGCGGCCTCTATTCCCGCACCCATTCGGCCGACGACACAGCCGTTGGGCTCCGCACTGCGCGTACCGGCGTTACGCACGCACACCCACCCCCCTCGCGAACGCACGACTCATTGTCTTTGTTGTTTCTCCTCTTTCTTAACGTCTTTGTTTGTTTTGTTTTTTGTTTTTTGTTTTTTTTTTCGTTTTTCCCCACCGCCACATGTGACACAATGCCTCCCTCCACCTTTCGTTCGTGGTTGCTTGCTTTGTTTCTCTTTCTCATTGGTACACGTCCGACGCGCTCCATTTCCACCACACCACGGCCATCAGCCTCCTCAACGGGCAGGCGCAGTGTGCCATTCTCCGGCGCACAAGCACACCGCGCGGTACTGGCGCGGCTCGCTCTCCTCGCCCCCACGCCACGCCACGCCACGCCACCGGTGCGCAGCAGCACATGTGATGTCTCGCAACACGACACGCGGTGCGCACACCCCGACCACGCGGCTCTAAAGGCATGGCACCGGCGACATGCGCCGCCCCAGCCACGCATCCGTCGTCTCACGTTGTTCACTGCCAGCCGCGTCGGAGGCTACAACCGCAACCACCACAACAACGGTCCCCCTCCCGGCAACACATTTGTTGCACAAACAAACACAACCGCCGAGCGCAGCGCGAACCACCCACACGCGCCCTCCGCGTCTCCTTTCTCCTTTCGCCCCCTCCCATCTCCCGAATATGCCAGCAGCGCAGCGTTACGCGTGCCCCTCACCCGTCCACACTACCGCGAAACGAACACGCCTTCCGGGCCACCTGCAAGGGCACGCCCACCACCAAATACTGCCGTATTCACGGACGCAGTTCGCAACACGCAACGCACTCTCCACCTACCTTCTTTCTCTCGTCCCTTCTCTTTACAAACAAAACAAACACACAAACCAACCACGGCTAACACACTTTTTCGCGACACCTTTGACTGCGTTATCTCGACCGTGACGGCAGCTATCGACCATCCATTCCCCACTACACACACACACACACACACACACACACACACACACATCATTCGCTACACCGCACACGAAACGGCAAGGGCAAGGCACTCTCTCATAGATTCTTCCTCCGAGCCATATCGGGCGAACGTTGCATCCGGGAAGGCAATGCAATTCAGCCGTCACCACGGCCGACACTTGCAGCCGCGCCGTAAACGCATGTCAGTGCGGCTGCAATGCACGGGAACGTTCCGTTGCTCTAGACAGCGCCTCTCCGTTTTTCCCCTGTCTCGTTTTCCGGTGATTGCTTCTCCTTCTTCTTTTTCTTCGTTTCGTTTCGTTTTATTATTTTCGTTCCCCTCCTCCACCATTGTTTCCGTCCCCACAGTTTTTTTTTTTGGCTCATTCCACACGTTCTGCCCAGACAAGACATGACATCCGACCGATCACAGTCAGCCTTTCGTCACCGTTCGCAGCGCCGACGGTGCCACAGTGAGACGGGTGTTCAGACCGACACGTTGCCATGATGCCCATAGACAGCTACTCAGGGCCGCCGGATCGGATCACATCACATCACCGACAAACCGGCCATTTCACCGGGGGACACAGACAACCGCGTGTACGCCCATAACAACAAACAACGGCCGTCGTCGTCTACCGTCACTGAACCGAACACACGTGCACCTTGAATGACGACACCGGCGTGCGTGCGCACAACAATCAATCATTCAAATCAACTGCAGAAACGGCTATCAAAATCAAGGGCCAAATAAATGGGTACACCACCGTGCGTGTCGCCTACCCCACCCGCCCGTACAATTCTTGCGTCTTCTTAATGACTAGTAAAGACACGTCCATTTTTTTTTTTAAAACGTCACCAACACACCTCCACGCCGTACAGCAAAGGGAATAGTAAGACGGCAACACAACATTTCACCCTCGCCATCATGTATGTATGATGTGACAACAAACAAACCCGCCGACGGCCCTAACGGTGACATCCAACAGTCGCGAGGGGTTTCAATTGCAGTCACGTGACTAACCGGGCAGACAGAGACAAAGAAAGGAAAGGAATCAGCGACACAGACAACACCTCCTGTCTATGGTGTCGACAAACAACCAACCAACCAACCAACCAACCACGCCAAGACTCGCGAGCACGCATAACCACCACCACCAGCTGCTTCGCAACCAACCAAACCGGGTAGCTATGCGCCGCCTCACACAAACAACAATTCCGCTCTTCCCGCAAAGGCAATTTGGTGGCCCTGAAAAGGGCCGTTTTGCCGCTCTCGCAACGGAGGGGAGCTCCCTAGAGCCTTAACCCCCTCACTTGGAGCTCGTGTACTTGGTCACCGCCTTCGTGCCCTCGCTCACGGCGTGCTTGGCCAGCTCGCCAGGCAGCAAGAGCCGCACAGCCGTCTGGATCTCGCGGGACGTGATGGTCGAGCGCTTGTTGTAGTGCGCCAGGCGAGACGCCTCGGCCGCAATGCGCTCGAAAATGTCGTTCACGAAGCTGTTCATGATGCTCATCGCCTTCGACGAGATGCCCGTGTCGGGGTGCACCTGCTTCAGCACCTTGTAGATGTAGATGGCATAGCTCTCCTTCCTCTTGCGCTTCTTCTTCTTGTCGCCCTTCGAAATGTTCTTCTGCGCCTTGCCAGCCTTCTTGGCGGCCTTCCCGCTAGTCTTGGGCGGCATCTCGAACGTACAACAGCAAGCAGCAAGCGCTCCGCTCTAGTCAGCGTCTCCCCACACAGTGGCACCCGCCGCTACCGCAACACCCCACCTTTACCAGCTCGCCCTGTTGCGGCCGCCGACCAATGGGGCGCGCGCGCAACCGGCCGCCGCACCCGAGCCCATAAAGGGACCCCCACCCTAGTCCCGCCGCCGTCGATTCGCTGAGTAGCTTCTGGATAGTGCGGACGCGTGTGCAGGGCTGCGCTAGCACTTTCCCTCTTCGTTGCTACTCAGCCATAGGAACCTGCTTGCGGGTTTAGTCGCTGATTGTCCTAGCGCTTTAGCTGGACGGTTCGGCACTAAGGCTTCCGAGCTCCAGATTTTTTCAAATTTGGAGCGGAGTGGCGAGAAGATTACGGCGCAGGCGGCTGATTTGACAGTTGCTTGTGAGCACAATCGTCGTTGCGGGTTGCGGTCTGTGGGTTGGCGCGCGTTGGTGCGCGTCCTCTTGCTGCCGTTGGCCGCTTTTCCGACTACGTCGAGCACCTCAGTCGTCGCAAGGACTCTTGCTGCCGCAGAGGCTAGCTCTGCCCCCCCTAGCGTAGGGAAATCTGCACGCCAGGGCCTGGTCGCTGGCCAGTTACCCGCGCGTGATAGGCCGATTAGGGTCGGACTCGCCTGCTTGAGACCTAACGGTGCCAACCAAGGCAGCGACCGACACTCCCTTGGCAGCCTCTCTCACCGTTTCGGACATGGCACTACCACCGGTCTTACTAACGATCACGAGGCAAGAAAATTCCCCTGGCAGTTACGAGGTCCACAGGACTGACCAGACGAACAGCCAAGGTGAAATAAGCCCCAAATCCCGACTTCTACTCGCGAACGCGATAGCGGGATTAACGGGGAAGGACAGAAAAAAGTACGAGCGTCGTCTCGAGAGGGCACTGAAACCACGTCCTGAGAGCGAGACGACACCACCTCGTCCACGCCCTCTAAAAGCGAGTCCCAAATCCAACAAGAAAAAAACCCCCGCGAAAAAGCGAAAGTCGCCGCTGAGGAAAACATCGTCAAAGACGAGGAAAACTCAGCGCGCGGAAAGACCGGCAAGCCCGAGCGAGGCACAGCCGACCGAGCCAGCGCAGGACGCGCCCGAGCGGACAAAGGCCGCCACGTGTCCAGGTAACGGAGCGGGCGGCCCCGCGCAGGAACAATGCGCCGAGGTGCGAGGCGAGCACAATGGCCCGGCCCCGTCACCCGGCCCGTCGCGGGAAGAAAGCCGCGACGCAGGTACCACGCCAGCACCGGCGGCCGCCGTGCTGCGCGCTGCTGCGGGCACGCCGCGGCATGAAAATGCAGCGGCGGGCGGGCAGCGGTGCGCGGACGTGGCTGACGCCGAAGCTGCCACACCACACGACGATGACGGATTCCGGCGGCCCAAAAGAACCGCCGGCCGCTCCCCTGTGCTGCACACAGCCTCCCCGGTAACAACATGTAACAGGTTCTCCCCCATAGAAGACCACCCCCACACACAGGACAACACCATGCAGCCAGCCGACACAGACGGAGACACGGAGGAGAGACGATTTCGGATCCCTCCTCTTATAATACACTACGAGAAGTCGTACTCCGAGTTGTATGACAACATCAATGCAACACTCGGTGAAAACAAATTCACCGCAAAAACAACCGGGGAGGACCAACTCAAGATCACACTAAAGACAGTTGACGACTACAAAGCGGTAAAGGCCATGTTAAAAGAGAAGGAAACCCACTTCTATACCTTCCCCATAGCTGCCAAAAAACCTATAAAAATAGTATTCCGGGGCATGCCACACAAGACAGACACTGGGGACATAAAAAGTTACCTGGAAAGGGAGGGTTTCGAAGTGAGCTCGGTCGTCAAGACAAACCCGAGAAGACCGTGGCCACTGCACACAGTCACCTTACCCGACTCTGCCCAAAATAGAAAGATATGGGAGGTGACAATGATAATGAGGGTAACAGTCACTCCAGAGAAGCTGAAAAAAAAGATCGGGCCCAGGGCGATGTTTTAATTGCCAAAAAGTGGGGCACATGGCTAGGCACTGTGACATGCCAATGAGGTGTGTTAGGTGCGGCGAAAAGCACAAGTACGAGGAATGCCCGGTACCGCAGGGGGAGGGCAAGGAGAAGTGCTGCAATTGTGCTGGCGCGCATCCTGCCAGCTACCTGGGGTGCCCGGAATTCCGTAAAGCTAGGGACCGCCTAAGGGGAAAGCACCCACAGACAACAGGGGCTAAGCTTCGCGCCGCACCTCCACCACCTCCACCACCACCAAGCCGATATCCAAGACCCACAGCGTCAAGGGTATTTCAATCTCGGACATACTCGTCAACGGTCAGTGCCCCACCTCGCCCTCCTCCACACAACCAGGTTCCTGTCAACGGAGAATCGCCTAGGGAAGCCCCCCCCTACTCACTAGAGCCCAGTCTGCGTGACACGACACAGAACGTCTCGGTGGAACAACTGGCAGCAACAGTAAAGGCCCTTCAGGCTCAGGTGAATCAACTGGCAAACATTTTGGCCACAATGACTCAACACCCCGCCGAACACTCATCGGCAGCAAAGCAGGCGCCCTCATCGGCGATGACATCAGGAAACCCCAACCCTCGACATGGATAGACGACCTAACATACAAGGTCTAAAAATGTGCGTCTTCAACGCAAACGGTCTATTCCAGCAAGCCCTCGAATTCAGGGAATTCATAAAAGAGGAAGACATTGACATATGCTTAGTGGCCGAAACACACCTGAAGCCAGGTGTAAGAGCATCTGTAGCTAACTACAACTGCTACAGACGCGATCGGCCTACCGCAGGAGGCGGGGTTGCAGTATATGTCAAACGAGGTATTAGACACCACCAAGTGTACCCACCAGCAACTCGCCAAATTGAAACAGTCGCAATAGAAATTGCCACTGTAACAGGGTCCCTCACAGTCGTTGCAGCCTACCGCCCCCCTTCCCAAACGTTAGAAGAAGAGGACATAGCTGCACTAGGGAGAATAAGAGGCAAGCTCCTAATAGGAGGAGACCTCAATGCCAAGCACGCAGACTGGCACTCACGAGTAAGCAACAGAGCTGGTCGACAACTGCAACGACTCGCGCGCATCCACCAGTTTCAGGTATGGGGCCCCGTGGAGCCCACCCATTTCCCAAACAACGGAAACAGGGCGGACGTCCTCGACATCGCACTCACGAAACACGTTACGGGTTTTGTGTCTGCCAATTCGATAAACAGGATGTCTTCAGACCACAATCCAGTTATCCTAGAGGTCGACATGGGAGAATGGCTCTCGCTCCCACAGCGCACCACAACTTACAAACGAACAAACTGGGAACAGTTCAGCAACGGAATAGCTGCTGAACTTGCCCAAGCCCCGCCTCCAACAGCAGAGACTGCTGAACAAGCGCTGGAAGACTTCACTAAAGCGATCCTGCAAGCAGCTGAGGAAGCAACACCTGCGCCAGCGGCAGCCCCCCGCTCCAGGCAGCTCCCTCAGCACCTGCTTGCCCAAATCAGACACAAAAACAGGATCGCCAAAGAATGGAAACTTACTAGGAACAAAAACACGAGGAGGCTGCTCAACAGACTACAACGAGAGTTGAAAGTTGCACTCACTGAGTATCGCAACCAGCAATGGTCAGAACGACTATCAACTCTCAAACTAGATGACCACAGCTTGTGGCAAGCCACGAAGCAGTTCACGAGAAGACGCGCAAAAATGCCCCCTCTGCATGGTGAACGTGGACTGCAATTCAGCACCGAAGACAAAGCAAATGCACTAGCAGACGTGTTCGAAAAACAATTTACGCCAGCAGAGGTACAGGACAGAGAACACGTCGCAATCGTCCGCAGACAACTGGCCACCTTTTTAGAGGCAGACGACGACGATGAATACACGCCGCTCTTCAGTTCTGAAGACGTGGCGAGTGTCATCAAATCGCTACCAACAAGAAAGGCACCAGGCCACGACCAGCTCACCAACGAACTATTAAAACATATCCCGCCCATGGCAATAACACACTTAGCAGATATCCTAAACGAAATTACGCGATCGCTAAAATTCCCGACACAGTGGAAACACGCTGAAGTAGTCTCGATCGCAAAACCTGGAAAAGACCCGGTGTTCCCGCAACACTACAGACCAATTAGTCTACTGCCTACCCTCAGTAAACTATACGAGCGTCTCCTCCTAGTACCGATACAGGATCACATCAGAAGAGAGCAAATCCTGCCCAAATTCCAGTTTGGGTTCCGCCCACAACATTCGGCCCCCCAACAAATAATGAGGGTAGTAGAAGCAGCCACAGAAAGCTTCAACCGCAAAGGCTATTGCGGGATCGTCTTACTAGACGTGGCAAAAGCCTTTGATTCAGTCTGGCACACCGGGCTTCTCCATAAAATGTACACCCAGGGCTTCCCCGGAAAGATTGTGAAACTTATAAAAAGCTATCTCTCCGGTAGGACATTCTCTGTAAAGGTAGAAACATCACTGTCAAGCAGGAGAAGAATACATGCAGGGGTACCACAGGGTTCGGTTCTTGGTCCAACCCTGTACAGTCTCTACACTGCGGATATACCAACCACCCAACACGTACAAACAGCACAGTATGCTGACGACACCGCATTCTTCTCCTGCTCAACAAACAGGAACCTGGTCACGAGACGTCTCCAAACCGCCCTAAATAAGACAGACGAATGGGCCAAACAATGGCGAATCTCACTGAACTCTGAGAAGACCCAAGCCATGCTAATGACTAGACGTCTCGGTAAACTTCGCCCCCCCAGAAGACCCTACCAAATGCTGCACCTGCAGGGCCAAAACCTCCCCTGGAGAAACACTGCGAGGTACCTCGGTGTGACACTAGACAAGCGCCTGACTTGGAAGTGCCACATCGAGGAGGTTCGCAAAAAGGCCCTAGGCAGGATGCAGATCCTCTATCCAATACTAAACAGTACAAGTTCCCTTGACCCAAGCACAGGAGTAGCCGTCTATCGAAGTCTAATTAGACCGATACTGGAGTATGCGTGCCCCGTATGGGGTTACGCTGCTAGATCGACGGTAGAACGGCTACAAAAGATTCAGAACAGAGCGCTCAGAAGAGCGCTACACACACCGCCGCGATTCCCGACGGAAGACCTCCACATAGCGGCAGACATCGAAAAATTAAACACGAGATTCCGAACCCTGGCGGAGCAGTTCTACGCCAACGCGGAAAGATCGCCAAACGACCTCATAAACTCACTTGGTCGGTACAACAACGTACCAGACCGGTATAAAAGACCAAAAGCAATACTCCTCGCATAACTAAAAGAGAAAAAAAAAAATAAATATTAAAAAAAAAAATGACCGTTACTAATAAAGTGACAGAAAAGAATCCACAAGCACTCTAAAGAAAAGAACAAACAAAAAGACAAGCACATCCAACAAACCCCCCAGAAAATTGAAGGAAATGTCCGAATGGGACAAAAACCTTCTCACAACACAACCTCTGAAGACAGAGGAAGAAATTAGAGTGAGCAGCAGCAGTCCCGCCGCCACTACACGTACCCGACAGGCGCGCAGAAGACCCTCAAAGTCGTTCTGAGAGGCTTCCCCACACGCACCGATCCCGTCGATATCAAAGAAGCCATAACGGCGAAAGGATATGATGTAAGATCGGTGCGTAAACAGGGCTCAAACAACCGAGACCCACTATACTGCGCCACACTAATCGACACCCCACAGCACCGGAAGTTGTTCCAGGAAACCCGAATAATGGGCCTTGGAATAACCACGGAACCACTAAAACAGAAATCAAGGGCACCTCAGTGCTTTAATTGCCAAATCATTGGGCATGTCAATTACCACTGCGAAATGCCACCACGCTGCGTGCGGTGCGCTGGCAACCATGCGTCTAGGGAGTGCCGAATGACGCCCCAAGACAAGCCAAAATGCGCAAACTGCAGCGGTGCCCACACAGCCAGTTACCAAGGCTGTCCAGCACACAAGAGGGCCAAGGCCCGACAAACAGGGCAGATCACAAACAACAGGAACACCAACCAAGCAATAACACGAAACAACACTAACAAACCAAACAGCACCACACAAAAAACGCAAACAGAAGACACTAAAACAAAACCGCGAAACAAAGAAAAAGAAGACAACACAAACACGCAAACTTCCAGCCCAAGTACACGGACACAGGACGACACACGCTCCTACGCAAGAGCAGTATCACCCGCACAGACCCCCACAACGGAATACACGAACCCAGCAGCAACGACAACACAAACAAGCAACACACCCATACACCACTTCTCCCAAGCCCTGACGGAAGTCATCAAGCTCATGGACAAGCTCATGCAGACCATGACAAAGAAATTTGACCAGCTCTCCGCCGACATCTCATCGGCAGTTAGGACCTCGCAGACCACTGCGACAACCAGTGATACAACACCGCATCATGGCTAGGCCAGCAATTCAGGGTTTTAAACTATGCACGTTTAACGCCATGAGCCTCTTCCCTCAGGGTCTAGAGTTTAGACAATTCCTGGCGGAAGAAGAAATAGACATATGCATGGTGCAGGAGACCAACCTGAAACCGGGAATCAGAGTTTCTGCACCAAACTACCTCTGCTACAGACGAGACCGACCAACTGCAGGGGGCGGGGTAGCAATCTATATAAAAAGGGGGATTCCGCACCACCAGATTCACACACCAGAAATGACGCAGTTGGAAACAGTAGCACTAGAGGTACAGACATCCACAGGACCGGTAACTGTGGTGTCAGCATATCGACAACCCAAAAACCACAGGTTAGTTGAAGACGACATCGTCAAATTAGGACAAATTGGAGGCAAGCTGATACTTGGAGGAGACCTTAACTCCAAGCACTCCGACTGGAACTCCAGGAGGACGAACCAAGCCGGCCGACAATTGAAAAGCATCGCGCGCATCCACCACATGCACGTGTGGGCCCCCGAGGAGCCCACACACTTTCCCAGAAATGGAAATAACCCGGACGTAATCGACGTAACAATCACTAAAGGTCTCGCAGGATTTGTGACGGCGCATTCACTGAATAGAATGTCGTCCGATCACAATCCTGTCACATTCGAGATTGACATGGGCGGCTGGCTACCGCACAACCAGCGTTCAATCTCGTACAAACGCATCGACTGGGAAAGATACAAAACACAAGTTATGGAAGAACTTACTAACACCCCGCTCCCGACAGAGGATACAGAACAAACGCTGAGTACTTTCACCGACACGGTCCTGCAAGCAGCACAGGGCGCAACACCTGAACTACCTCCGGCCCCTCCCCAAACACAGCGACTGCCACCCCAGCTGCTTGCCCAGATTAGGCACAAAAACAGGACCGCGAAGGAATGGAAACTTACGCGAAATCCGGACACCAGGAAGCTGCTTAATAGGCTACAGAGAGAACTTAAGGTAGCGCTCACTGAGCACAGAAACCAGCAATGGTCAAACCGCCTTACAGCTCTCAAAGTGCAGGATAACAGCCTCTGGCAAGCCACCAAGCAGTTCACTAAAAGACGCGCAAGAATGCCGCCTCTGCACGGCGAGAGAGGACTAGTGTTCAGCGCCCAAGATAAAGCCAACGCACTCGCCGACGTCTTCGAGAAACAGTTCACACCAGCAGAGGCGCAGGACCACGAACACGAAAGAATGGTCCGCAGACAACTAACCGCATTTCTGGCAGCGGATGACGACGTCGATGAAGATCCACCTGCCTTCTCCACGGAGGAGGTAGCGAAAGCCATCAAATCGCTGCCCAACAAGAAAGCCCCAGGTCACGATCTCCTCACCAATGAACTGCTCAAGCACCTGCCCCAGGTAGCGATAGAAAAATTGACAGAAACGTTTAACGAAATCACGCGATCACAAAAATTCCCTAAACAGTGGAAACACGCGGAAGTGGTCGCGATCGCTAAGCCTGGAAAAGATCCCATCTTTCCCCAGCACCACCGCCCCATAAGCCTACTCCCAACACTGAGTAAGCTGTACGAGCGCCTCTTCCTAGTGCACATAGACAGGCACATAAGGAGAGAGAACATGCTCCCCAAATTCCAGTTCGGATTTCGCAACCAACACTCAGCACCCCAACAACTCATGCGAGTGGTCGAAGCCGCAACAGAAGCCTTTAACCGGAAAGGCTTCTGTGGACTAGTGCTACTAGACGTAGCCAAGGCCTTCGACAGTGTGTGGCACACTGGACTACTGTACAAATTGTACACGTTAGGATTCCCCGGCCATGTCGTTAAGCTCCTGAAGAGCTACCTAGCCAACCGCACATTTTGCGTCAAAGTGGACACTGCGAGGTCCACAAAACGCACCATCAAAGCTGGAGTACCACAGGGCTCGGTGTTAGGCCCAATACTGTACAACCTGTACACGGCCGACACACCGTCTGCCCCACAGACCCAGACAGCCCAATACGCCGACGACACGGCATTCTTCGCCGTTAGTACAAATAGGAGGATAGTGACGACAAGACTCCAAAACCTACTACACCAGACGGAAGCCTGGGCCAGGAAATGGCGAATTACAATAAATGGGGAGAAGACCCAAGCGATAATGCTCACCCAAAGGAGAGGCAAACGCAACCCTGCCCATCGCGCACGACAAAACAGACAACTACGACTACACAGACGCGACATCCCATGGAGGGCCACGGCCAAATACCTGGGTGTCACCCTTGACAAAAGACTGACATGGCGCGCACACATCGACGACATCAGAAGGAAGGCCAGCGCCAGACTCCACGACATCTACCCCCTTCTAAACACCGAAAGCAGCTTGGCGGCAACTACAGGAGTGAGGCTGTACTGTACGCTTGTCCGCCCTATCATCGAATATGCCTGCCCAGTCTGGGGCTATGCAGCCAAAACGCACCTGCTAAGGCTGCAGAGAGTCCAAAATCGGGCACTCAGACGGGCAATTCACGTTAGGACGCGCTTCCCCACTGCCGACACCCACGAGGCAACGGAAGTAAAAATGTTGAAAGATAGGTTCAGAGAACTCGCGGTAGCATTTTACCAAACCGCGAGCCACTCTGAAAACCAACTGATCAACAACTTAGGGAATTACAACACCAACAACCTAAAATACAGGAGGCCAAAATGCATCCTAAATTAATAAAAAAGATTAACAAAAACACAACAGCGGTTCACAAAAATCAGCATATAAAGCAAGGATAAAACAAAAAGCAAGGTGCATTCACATGCAAAATTTAACGTACAAACTGGGAGGAAATGTCAAAGGACAAGAACCTCCACCACAAGACGACTCAACGTCCGAGAACGTCAAATATGCAAGCAGCAGCAGTCCCGCCGCCACGCACTCCGCTGCTCGACTCGCTGCGGCTCGCACCGTTACGTTACGTGTTTCAACTAGCCAAACGCCATGTCCGGACGCGGAAAGGGAGGCAAAGTCAAGGGCAAGTCAAAGTCCCGCTCAAGCAGGGCTGGGCTCCAGTTCCCGGTCGGCAGAATCCACCGCCTCCTGCGCAAGGGAAACTACGCCGAGCGCGTCGGCGCCGGGGCGCCCGTCTACCTCGCCGCCGTCATGGAGTACCTCGCGGCTGAGGTGCTCGAGCTGGCCGGAAACGCGGCCCGCGACAACAAGAAGACGCGCATCATCCCGCGCCACCTGCAGCTCGCCATCCGCAACGACGAGGAGCTCAACAAGCTCTTGTCGGGCGTCACCATCGCACAGGGTGGTGTCCTGCCCAACATCCAGGCCGTCCTGCTGCCAAAGAAGACCGAGAAGAAGGCCTAAACAGAGAGCGCGGCGCTGCGCTTGCGTGCTCCCTGCACGCAAACGCGCCTGCCTTTGCCTTGCCGGCTCGGCTCACAACAATCGGCCCTTTTCAGGGCCACCACACAAACCTACGTCCAAAGCAAAGTTTCCGTCGTCCGTGCTCGCCGCACTTTACACAACACGTCCACATACATACATTGCACAGCCAGCGCCGGCGCACGTCCGCCATCTTGTCCACAGCCCGTGTGGCCGAACGCGCACACATTTTGTCGTTTCTCTCTTTTTGTCTTTTTTGTTTCTGCACCCCTCCGCGCACGCACAGAGTCGCGTTCCAAACGACAACGACATCAATACACCGATAATGTGATGATCATTGTTAGCATTATAATGTTTCAATTAAAGGGGCGCGCGTGGCACAGACAAAAAAAAAAAAAACCAAACAGCTGATCCGATCGATCGATCGATCGATCGATCGATCCGGCCCGCCCGCCTATGCCCACGCCACAAACAAACAACAAACCACGCACACACTGGACTCAGCCGCGCCCATCGCGTCAAACTCAAAAACTAACGCACGCGCAGCAGCAGCAGCAGCAACAACAACAACACGCACAGGCAACACAGACTCTTTCGCACTTTTCAATCTCCGAACAGTGTGGTGGCCCTGAAAAGGGCCGTTTTCGTCTCTCCCACCAAGCACGGGCACGGCACGGCCGCGGGAAGGCCACAACGCAGCACAGCACACCGGCTGGCTGGCTGCCTGCCTAACCGCCGAAACCGTACAGGGTGCGCCCCTGCCTCTTCAGGGCGTACACCACGTCCATGGCCGTCACAGTCTTGCGCTTGGCGTGCTCAGTGTACGTCACCGCGTCGCGGATCACGTTCTCCAGGAACACCTTCAGCACTCCGCGGGTCTCCTCGTAGATCAGACCAGAGATGCGCTTCACGCCGCCCCTGCGAGCCAGGCGGCGGATGGCGGGCTTCGTGATGCCCTGGATGTTGTCGCGCAACACCTTGCGGTGCCGCTTGGCGCCACCCTTGCCCAGCCCCTTTCCTCCCTTGCCGCGGCCTGTCATTCTTCTTCCTTCCTCCTCCTCAAAGCAAGCAAGCGAAAAAACACAAGCGCCAGCTCCTCACCCGGCGCTAGCGAGTCGGCTACGGTGCGAGCTCTCTGCCGCCGCCCCCCTATATAGACTCTGGCCCGCCCTCCCCCCACCACGCGCACCGAGGGCATATAAGCGCGGCGCGGGGCCGCCTGACCTCGACACGAAACCCCAGTGTTTTAAGTGTCAGAGGGAGGGCCACGTGGCAAAGCACTGCCGCTTCGAAGCGAAGTGCGCCAAATGCGGTGTTGGTCACGACACCCGCGAGTGCACTTTGCTTCGAGACGACAAGCCAACATGTGCTCGCTGTGGCGGCGACCATGTTGCCAGCTGGCGTGGCTGCCGGGCATTTTCTGCCCAGACAGAAGACGGCCGCCGCGAGAAGCCGACAACGAAGAAGAGGAGGAGAAGGAGGAGGAGGCGGAAGCGCGCCAGCGCTGAAACCCCCGAGACGCCGAACAAAGCAGCAGCGCCTCGCCACAACGCGCGGCCGGCCCCTCCACCCGCCAGTGGCAGAGGTGGTGGGGGGGGGCCCCCGCGCGAGCAGGAGGGACGTCACTCAGCAAGCAGCAGCGGTGTGGGCAACATCGAAGCGCTGATGGAGGAAGCGGAGTCACGCTTCCGGATGGCCCTACACGCGGAGATGGAGGCTGCCTGCCACCTGCTGAGGGAAGCCTTGGCTCTGCGCCTTCAATGTGATGGGCCGACGGCACACACCAGCGCGTCCGCGGCCACGCAGACCGAAGACACCACCACAAAGAAAAAGAGGATGGTGATCAACCGCGCCAGTCAGACCACCGACGGCGCCTCAACCATCCCCACAGAAGCCAGCGTGCGTGTCGATGAGGGCACCCAGACGTCGTCCAAACGGTGCAAGCGCCATCGAGGCGCCCAAACCGAGACGACGGATGCGGTGTCCATCGGCACGCAAACGGAAGTGGCAGCCACGGAGCCCACCAGGTCTCCATGGAAGCTGCACAAAATCGAGACGACAACGAGCAGCCAACCTCTCACGCCGAGCTCTCCCTCCCCAGGGGTAGAGGACCTCAGAGTGAGAGAAGAAAGGAAAAGAAGAGAGCGAGAGGCGGAACACGAAGCCGCCCTTGCCCACCGGGAACGACAGCGCCAACTTCAATGGCGCCTCCGTCTCGGTAAATAAAGAGAAGGACCGTGACAAGCAGTTCTGGCCGGGTTTTGCAGGTTTTCCTTGGCCGCTAAGGTAAATACCGGAACTGTCCCCTACAAACTCCTGCAAATAAATTCCCAATTGGGAGATATCCACCCCTTTCCCAGCACCCCAGCAAACAAAATAATAAATCGTGCCAAAACAGCATAACCACAACCCTTGGCTGAAAAGAGCCCAAGCATGCTCTATAACAGCCCGCCCTTCTCCATCCGAGAAGGGAATGAAATGTGCTAAAAAAAAAAAAAAAAAAAAAAAAAAAAAAAAAAAAAAAAAAAACCGCGCGGGCCCGTTGTCAAGGCAGCACCGGACGCTTCGTGTACCGCACGCACCTCCACGCCGCTCTTCCGCTATGGCCCGCACAAAGCAAACGGCCCGCAAGTCCACCGGCGGAAAGGCGCCGCGCAAACAGCTCGCCACCAAGGCGGCGAGGAAGAGCGCGCCCGCCACCGGCGGCGTCAAGAAGCCCCACCGCTACAGGCCGGGCACCGTCGCCCTGCGGGAAATCAGGCGCTACCAGAAGAGCACAGAGCTGCTCATCCGCAAGCTGCCGTTCCAGCGCCTAGTGCGCGAGATCGCCCAGGACTTCAAGACCGACCTGCGCTTCCAGAGCTCCGCAGTCATGGCCCTGCAGGAGGCCAGCGAGGCCTACCTCGTCGGCCTCTTCGAAGACACCAACCTGTGCGCAATCCACGCCAAGCGCGTCACCATCATGCCCAAGGACATCCAGCTCGCGCGCCGCATCCGCGGCGAGCGCGCCTAGAAACCGCGCCGCGCACGCGCGCCCGCCCAACAAAAACGGCCCTTTTCAGGGCCACTAACATCTCTCCGTCGCGAGCAAAACTTTTGTCGGTCTTGCCGCCCCGCAAAACAACAACAACCAATTCCCCTCCCGTCCACAGCCGCTCTCGCCAACAATCGACGTCACTCCCATCCCTCACAATACACACACACAACAGCCGGACGACGTCACCACACACCACGGGTGGCTGGCCGCCGCCGTCTCCGAGGCGCGCGCACGCTACGCTACACTACAACGTCAACGCCACCGCGCCTTCCCAATTCCCGCCGGCCACTTCCACGTCTCACGTCCCCCCGCCGCTTTGAGAGAGAGAGACACAACACACACACACAAAAGACACGACATCCGCAAAGCAAGCAAACACACAAACAAACTAGAGTCTCCAGAAACATACATGAGCAACCAAACGTCGGCCGCCGCAAAAAAAACAACTACAACAAAAACAAATAAAATAAAATAAAAAGACCAACAAACGGCCACAACCGCTCCGCTACCGCGCGCCGCCGCCTACCGCCACCGGCACCACAATCCAACCACCACGGCACGCAAACAGTACCCACAAGGGTCTCACACACAACCAACCACACCGGCGCATGCACGACAATCAACGCCTTCCCGACGTCCTTTGATGGCCCTGAGAAGGGCCGTTTTGGGCCGCGCGACAGCCGCAGCCGTGCCATCGCGCGCCACTAAGACGACGCGGGGGAGGGCGGTGGGGGACGACGGCGTCAAGCGCCAACCCCTCTCCCTTGCCTTTCTTTAACTTTACTACTTTACTTCTTCTTCTTGGGCGACGCCTTCGCCTTAGACGGCGTCGTCGCCTTCTTCGGGCGCGGCGCCTTCGGCTTCTTCGTCGGAACCTTGGCGGCCTTCTTCGCCTTCGACGGCGACTTGGCCTTGGCCGGCTTGGCCGCAGCCGCCTTCTTCGCACCCGCGGGAGCCGCCGACGCCGCAGACGCCTTCTTGGCGGCGCCCGCCTTCCGACCGGTCGCCGCCTTCACGCCACCAGCCTTCTTTGCGCCGGCCGCGCGGCCGCCCTTCTTCTCCTTGCTGGCCGGAGCGGCGCGCTTCTTCTTCGCACCGCCGGCACGAGCCTTGCCGCCCTCGGCCGCCCCGCCGCCGGCGCCGGCAAGCTTGAAAGAGCCGGACGCGCCCTTCCCCTTCGTCTGCACCAGCTCGCCAGCCACGACGGCCGACTTGAGGTACTTCTTGATAAAGGGCGCCAGCTTCTCCGCGTCCAGCTTGTAGTGCGCGGCAATGTACTTCTTGATCGCCTGCAGCGACGAGCCGCCGCGCTCCTTCAGACTCTTGATGGCGGCCGTCACCATCTCAGAGGTGCGCGGGTGCGCAGGCTTGGCGCGCGGCTTCTTCGCAGACGCCGCAGACTTGGCCTTCTTCGTCGTGCCGGTGGCGGCGGGTGCCGCAGCAGTCTCGTTCGTAGCCGCCTGATCTGCCATTATTTCGACGGACGACGCGCGTACACACAACAACAGAACAGCGAGAGAGAGCGGCAAGGCGGCAAGCACGGCAGAGAATAGCCGCCGCGCCGCCAGGCCCAGCCAGTGTCGCGGGCGGGCGCGGACGGCCGAGAGAGCGGCCGCCACTCTGCGCGCCGCCGCGCCGCGCCTCCCGCGCTTGCTACCGCCCAACGTCCGACAGCCTGTGCGGACCAGCCCCAAACCTGCGCCGCAACCACCCGCGCCATTCAAACCACCGAGGATGGGGCTACACACGGCCACACCACAGTCGCCAACCAGTCGCCACGGCAGCGCCGCAAACCACGGCCAAACTGCAGCTACCGCGCGCCACAGCCTGGCTCGGCCCGCCGAGAATCGCCGCCCCCGCCCAAATGCCGCCCCCACAGCCCCAGCCGACGACCCGCCACAATGGCCAAACCTTCGGCAAAACTGGCGCACCGTCGCCGCGCCAGCCCGGCCAGCGCGGCCGCCGCCACAGCCACACAAGCGGAGGCGTGCGGCGATGACGGCCGTGCAAACGCACCTCCGCCGCCCCATCGCCCTCCCACCGTTTCCCGATCGGCCCGCGGCCGTCGGGCCACCTCGCCCGCCAACATTCGCGCCCGTTTCCCACAAAATTGCCCGCCGCAAAACAAAAACGAGCGCCGCCTGCGCAACATGGGCACCGGCCAACCGAGGCGCCGCCGCCCCTCGCCGCTTTAAGCGAGGGTGGCTAACCGCCATCCGCAACTACAGACGCACCGAATCTGCCTTCAAAAGCACACACCGACAGCCGACCTCTAACATTTAGACTCCGCAAGCCACCCAACGGTGTGTGGCGGAGGGCACTTCACGTGCCAATGTCATTTACCTCCCTTTGCTGTTCCAGTCGCGTATGGTTCGCGGGACGAACCGACAGTCTGCAAAAAAAACGCCTCCGTGCGCGCTCGAATCTCTCTAACCACATCCATTCGTGATCTCCTCGGGAGGTATACGCAATATATTCGATACCCCATCCAGAAACGCAATATCTCGAAACCTGGCGAGCAAGCTACACCGCGATGCAGAGCGCCTCTATTGCAGAGTCTGCCGCTTGGGTTTGTTAAACATCTCCGTAACGCTATCACGGTTACCAAATGACCCTGCGACGAAACGTTGGATCGTCTCCGTCGCCTCCGTCAACGCGACCTGGTACGGATCCCACACTGATGGGCAACACGCACGTATAGGTCGAACGAACGGGTGTTTTGTAAGCCACCTCCTCCTTTGTTGATGGACGACATTTGCTACGCATTCTCCCAATAAATCGCAACCTGGTACCCGCCTTACCAACAATTACTTTTGTTTGTTTTTTTTTTTTGTTTTTTTTTTTTAATATGATGATCATCCCACTCCCAATCACTCCGCACGCATACTCCCAGATATTTTACAGACGTAACTGCTACCAGTGTTTGTCCCGCTATCATATAATCAATCATACAATAAAGGGTCCGTCTTTCTATATTATTCGCAATACATGTTAAGGGACAGTTGCCACTCCCTGCACCACGTGCCTATCCGCTGCAGATCGTCCTGCATTTTTCGCTGCAACTTCTCTGTATACTACAGCATCATCCGCGAAAAGACGCATGCAACGTCCGACACTATCTACTAGGTCATTTATATACATTGTGTGTGAAGAGCAATGGGTCCCATAACACTCCCCTGTGGCACGCCAGAGGTTACTTTAACGTCTGTAGACGTCTCTCCATTGATAACACAACATGCTGTGTTCTGTTTGCTACAATCTCTTCAGTCCAGCCACACACACTTGGTCCGACATTCTGCAGACACTTACTTTGTTTATCAGGCGACAGTGCGGAACTGTATCGAACGCCCTCCTTCCGGATGTCAACCAAAATGGCATCTACCTGGGAGCCTGTATCTAATATTTTCTGGGTCCCATGAACAAATAAAGCGCGTTGGGTCTCACACGATCGCTGTTTCCGGAATCCATGTTGATTCCTACATAGTAGACACTGGGTTTCCAAAAAACGACATGCTACTACTCGAGCATAAAACATGTTCTCACATTCTACAACCGATCGACGTCACAGATATAGGGCCTATAGTTTTGCGCATCTGCTCGACGACCCTTCTTCAAGCCCGGGACTGCCTGTGCTCTTTTCCAATCATTTGGAACCCTCCGTTCCTCTAGAGACTTGCGGTACACGGCTGTTAGGAGGTTCTGTCGCGTACTCTGTGTAGGTAGAATCGAATTGGTATCCCGTCAGGTCCAGTGGACTTTCCTCTGTTGAGTGATTCCAGTTGCTTTTCTATTCCTCCTTGGACACTTATTTCGATGTCAGCCATTTTTTCGTTTGTGCGAGAAGGAACTGCAGTGCGGTCGTCCTCCGTGAAACAGCTTTGGAAACAGGTGTTTAGTATTTCACAGCTTTACGCGTGTCATCCTCTGTTTCAATGCCATCATCATCCCGGAGTGTCTGGATATGCCGTTTCGAGCCGCTTACTACTGATTCAACGTACGACCACAACGTCCTAGGATTTGATTTGATTTCCTGTCACGTCGGTACATGGAATTTTACTTTCGCATTCACCGGACGCTTCACGCATAGCCCTCCTTACGCTAACTTTGGACATCGTTTAGCGTCTGTTTGTCTGAGAGGTTTTGGCTGCGTTTCAACTTTGAGTGAAGCTCTCCTTGCTTTCGCTATAGTTTCCTAAACTTTGGTTGTTGTACCGCGGTGGGTTTTTCCCATCCCTCACAGTTTTACTCGGCACGTACCTGTCTAAGACGCGTTTTACGATTGCCTTGCACTTTCTCCATAAACACTCAACATTGTCAGTGTCGGAGCAGACATTTGCGTTTTCATCTGTCTGCTAGTCTCAAATCTGCCTTCTATTACTCTTGCTAAACAGATAAACCTTCCTCCCTTTTTTGTGTATATTCCTATTAACGTCCATATTCAGCGATGCTGCAACGGCCTCTTGATCACTGGGTCCCTGTTCTGCACATACAGAGTCGACAAGTTCGGGGTCTGTTTGTCATCGGTAGGTCCACGATGTTATCTCCACGAGTCGGTTCTCTCTCTGTTTAATTGCTCGCGGTAATTTTCGTTCGGATGGTGCACTCGGTATACTGTCACTCGATGCTCTGTCCCTACCACCCGTCCTGAACATCTGGCACATTGAAATCTCCACCTAAGACTGTAACACGCTGAGGAAAGGAAAATGTATGTCCACATTTTCTCTCACTTGTTCGGCCACTAATGCTGCTGAGTCGCGAGGTCGGTAAAAGGAGCCAATTATCAACCTAGCTCGGCTGTTGAGTGTACCCTCCACCCACAATAGTTCACAGGAACCGTCCACCACTTCTACTTCACTACACAGGATAAACTACTACTAACAGCGACGAACCACTCCACCACCGGTTGCATGCACGCTATCCTTTCTAAAGCACCGTCTGTACCTATAACGATTGCAGCTTCGGCGCTTTCTATCAGCGCTTGACGTTCCGGTACTTTACCAACGCAGAGCTTCGACAGTTGACAATTACAATACCGATTGCCGCTTGGGTCCCCGCATGTCCTGACCTTGCCCCGCGCCCGTTGCCCTTTCCGTACTTGCCCAAGGGCCATCCAACCTAAACAGAACCGCCCAGCCCACGCCACACAACCCCTGCTACCCGTGTAGCCGCTTGTTGCGTATAGTGGACTCCACCTAAGACTATATAACATAACATGCCCTAAGGCATTCGCGGTGTACACCACCCTAAGGTGAGGTTAGGTTAGGTTAGGTGGACGTGGGTTAGGTTAAGGGTTACAGTTAGGTTAAGCGTCAAAGTTAGGTTAAGCGTTCGGACGTGAGGCGTCAGGTGGCCGCACCTACCTTTACGGCCGGACATCTTAGGTTAGAGGTTAGGTTAGGTTAAGGCGCCGAGAGGTCCGCGGTCAGGTTACGTTCACCTTCGGGCGCCACACGTAGGTTTCAAAGGTGTGTCGGTCGGTCGTCGGCAAGCCGCAAAAACTACAGACGACGTCGACCAAACCGCCGCACGACCGAGCAGGAGGCAGATATAAAACACACACACACACAAAAACAAAATTAAACACCACCCACCGGCCAAAGGGCACCAACAACCACAAACCCGAGCACCACGTCGACCAGAGGCAACCCGCCGCTCACGCGACATGGCTGGCAACTAAGGGGCAAACGGCAACGGCGCTTTCCGCACCGGGCCGGATGCACGTACGACAACACCGCTACCCGTACGCAGGCCTCCCATTGCACACAGCCGCTCTGTGTTTGAACATCATCAATGGCGCGCCCGCGGCTCGTCGCGGGCGCAGCCATAACGCCGCCACTTTTGCACCAACACATTCACGCACCGCAAAACAGCTCGCCGACACAGCACAGCCGACAAACAAAAACAACCCGCGAGACGGGGGCGACAACGACAACGATGACAACAACAACAGCAGCAAACAACTCGCACCAAGCGTCCAACAGGTAACAAACGGACAAGCACAGCCTCTGCTAACGGCCACGACGCCAGCGGCACACTGCTCCTTTCCCGCCACACTCGATTTCACAACGCACGCACGCGACCCCGTCAACGACACGACACGACACACGACGGGCTCCCTTCCCGCAACCTACACCTTTCCGCCACTACGCACAGCTCCACCCGACGCGCCCGTCGCAACGACACTACTGCACGCACTATCCACCCGCCTCCTCCTCTCCCCCCCCTTCCCGTACACAACAACACAGCCAAAAACAACACTCACGACCCAAACATACTAACGACATGGCACGTGCATCGGCGCACACCCCAACCAGTCACCGTCGACAACCACACGCAAGGCACGAAACCGGCGTCCTTCCACGTTGCCATCAAAGCTGCACAAACAACCACAGGAGGAACCACCAACAACGGCCCGCCCGCCCGCCCGCCCGCCCCAATATTCTCCCACCCTCACCTCACGCCGCAACCACCAAACGCACATTCCCGCTCGCTACCACACACCTCTCGGCAGCCGCTTCGCAAACACATGACGTGACGTGACATCATCACATCACGGGCTACGCACGCACACCGACCCACTTTCCTGCCCTTCGCCCTCTTCTTTCCGACGCCTGCCTTCGGCCGAGCACACGTACGTGGGTGGCACAACGCCCAACACAGTCACACACAGTCGACAGGCGCACGCCCAGGCACGCAACGACGCAGCGCAGCAAAGGCGCCCGCAACACATACCTCCTCTCTCTTCTCGCCGCCGCCGCCGACCGACCGCCCGCCCGCCAGCCAGCCAGCCAGCCAGCCAGCCAGCCACTCGCAATGTGCACTGCCAACCAGCCACACGTCCACCGCGCCGCCTCCGACCACCCGCCAGGGGGCGCTCACGTCCGCGACAACAGCGCGGCCCGCCGCCGGGCGGGCCCAGCCGAACCCAGCCCAGCCGGCGCGCGCTGCTCTGCACTCGGCGCGCCGCACATCCTGCTGCAGACCGGGCTCGTCTCTCTGTACGCGTCTGCCCGCATCTCGTCTTCCTGCGCATCAACACAACGAGGCCGCGTGAGCAAACCCCCCCGTCACAACGCCACATCACACACTGCCTCGTCTACCGCCGAAATGCACTCACCAGCCATCCGCTTCGTCTTCGTCTTGTTTACTCGTTGTTGTTGCAGCGGCGCACACAGCCCCGGCCGGCCGCATCCGAGGGTGGCCCGCCGCCAGCGTCTCCTCCTTGGGCACAGGTGCGGTGCCGTGCCGTGGCCGCCCATCCATCCAACCGCACTCATTTGCTGGCCGCCTCTGCTGCAGAAGAAGACAAAAAACGAAACGTACAAACATACACGCACCCACAGCGTGGCCACACACGGACGGGACCGACAGGCTCCAAGGCGACCAAAGGATAAAAACAAAATAAAAAAACAAAAAGACGCAAGCAAGCAACAAAAAAGACGCAAGCAAGCAACAAGCACAGGCTGTCGCCTCGCGCCTCTGTCCTTCCGCCCCCGCCCTTCTCTCCCACCACATGCCCACAAACACCACCGCCTCCCCCTCCCCGCACCTCCACATTCGCCCCCTCCATTTGTTCCTTTCTCGCTCTTCCCTTCTGTGTGTCTGCGTGCGTGCGCGGGCGGCGCCTCTCAACATCCGCCGGCCGTCCGTCCCGTTTTCGCCGTACCACACACGCCACCGCCTCCTCCCCGTCCACCACCGCCGCCCCTGTCCGCCCCGCACAACACCATACACCGCTGCTTGTCCTGGCCGTTGCCACCAAAGGCGCCAGCCGCAAACCGCGCCAACGCCGCAGCGCGCGTGCGTCCTTCCTTCTTGCTTCCTTCTCCGTGCCGACGCGGCCTCTATTCCCGCACCCATTCGGCCGACGACACAGCCGTTGGGCTCCGCACTGCGCGTACCGGCGTTACGCACGCACACCCACCCCCCTCGCGAACGCACGACTCATTGTCTTTGTTGTTTCTCCTCTTTCTTAACGTCTTTGTTTGTTTTGTTTTTTGTTTTTTGTTTTTTTTTTCGTTTTTCCCCACCGCCACATGTGACACAATGCCTCCCTCCACCTTTCGTTCGTGGTTGCTTGCTTTGTTTCTCTTTCTCATTGGTACACGTCCGACGCGCTCCATTTCCACCACACCACGGCCATCAGCCTCCTCAACGGGCAGGCGCAGTGTGCCATTCTCCGGCGCACAAGCACACCGCGCGGTACTGGCGCGGCTCGCTCTCCTCGCCCCCACGCCACGCCACGCCACGCCACCGGTGCGCAGCAGCACATGTGATGTCTCGCAACACGACACGCGGTGCGCACACCCCGACCACGCGGCTCTAAAGGCATGGCACCGGCGACATGCGCCGCCCCAGCCACGCATCCGTCGTCTCACGTTGTTCACTGCCAGCCGCGTCGGAGGCTACAACCGCAACCACCACAACAACGGTCCCCCTCCCGGCAACACATTTGTTGCACAAACAAACACAACCGCCGAGCGCAGCGCGAACCACCCACACGCGCCCTCCGCGTCTCCTTTCTCCTTTCGCCCCCTCCCATCTCCCGAATATGCCAGCAGCGCAGCGTTACGCGTGCCCCTCACCCGTCCACACTACCGCGAAACGAACACGCCTTCCGGGCCACCTGCAAGGGCACGCCCACCACCAAATACTGCCGTATTCACGGACGCAGTTCGCAACACGCAACGCACTCTCCACCTACCTTCTTTCTCTCGTCCCTTCTCTTTACAAACAAAACAAACACACAAACCAACCACGGCTAACACACTTTTTCGCGACACCTTTGACTGCGTTATCTCGACCGTGACGGCAGCTATCGACCATCCATTCCCCACTACACACACACACACACACACACACACACACACACACATCATTCGCTACACCGCACACGAAACGGCAAGGGCAAGGCACTCTCTCATAGATTCTTCCTCCGAGCCATATCGGGCGAACGTTGCATCCGGGAAGGCAATGCAATTCAGCCGTCACCACGGCCGACACTTGCAGCCGCGCCGTAAACGCATGTCAGTGCGGCTGCAATGCACGGGAACGTTCCGTTGCTCTAGACAGCGCCTCTCCGTTTTTCCCCTGTCTCGTTTTCCGGTGATTGCTTCTCCTTCTTCTTTTTCTTCGTTTCGTTTCGTTTTATTATTTTCGTTCCCCTCCTCCACCATTGTTTCCGTCCCCACAGTTTTTTTTTTTTGGCTCATTCCACACGTTCTGCCCAGACAAGACATGACATCCGACCGATCACAGTCAGCCTTTCGTCACCGTTCGCAGCGCCGACGGTGCCACAGTGAGACGGGTGTTCAGACCGACACGTTGCCATGATGCCCATAGACAGCTACTCAGGGCCGCCGGATCGGATCACATCACATCACCGACAAACCGGCCATTTCACCGGGGGACACAGACAACCGCGTGTACGCCCATAACAACAAACAACGGCCGTCGTCGTCTACCGTCACTGAACCGAACACACGTGCACCTTGAATGACGACACCGGCGTGCGTGCGCACAACAATCAATCATTCAAATCAACTGCAGAAACGGCTATCAAAATCAAGGGCCAAATAAATGGGTACACCACCGTGCGTGTCGCCTACCCCACCCGCCCGTACAATTCTTGCGTCTTCTTAATGACTAGTAAAGACACGTCCATTTTTTTTTTTTAAAACGTCACCAACACACCTCCACGCCGTACAGCAAAGGGAATAGTAAGACGGCAACACAACATTTCACCCTCGCCATCATGTATGTATGATGTGACAACAAACAAACCCGCCGACGGCCCTAACGGTGACATCCAACAGTCGCGAGGGGTTTCAATTGCAGTCACGTGACTAACCGGGCAGACAGAGACAAAGAAAGGAAAGGAATCAGCGACACAGACAACACCTCCTGTCTATGGTGTCGACAAACGAACAACCAACCAACCAACCAACCACGCCAAGACTCGCGAGCACGCATAACCACCACCACCAGCTGCTTCGCAACCAACCAAACCGGGTAGCTATGCGCCGCCTCACACAAACAACAATTCCGCTCTTCCCGCAAAGGCAATTTGGTGGCCCTGAAAAGGGCCGTTTTGCCGCTCTCGCAACGGAGGGGAGCTCCCTAGAGCCTTAACCCCCTCACTTGGAGCTCGTGTACTTGGTCACCGCCTTCGTGCCCTCGCTCACGGCGTGCTTGGCCAGCTCGCCAGGCAGCAAGAGCCGCACAGCCGTCTGGATCTCGCGGGACGTGATGGTCGAGCGCTTGTTGTAGTGCGCCAGGCGAGACGCCTCGGCCGCAATGCGCTCGAAAATGTCGTTCACGAAGCTGTTCATGATGCTCATCGCCTTCGACGAGATGCCCGTGTCGGGGTGCACCTGCTTCAGCACCTTGTAGATGTAGATGGCATAGCTCTCCTTCCTCTTGCGCTTCTTCTTCTTGTCGCCCTTCGAAATGTTCTTCTGCGCCTTGCCAGCCTTCTTGGCGGCCTTCCCGCTAGTCTTGGGCGGCATCTCGAACGTACAACAGCAAGCAGCAAGCGCTCCGCTCTAGTCAGCGTCTCCCCACACAGTGGCACCCGCCGCTCGAACTCGAACTCGCTAAATCGCAGACATCCTCTGTCTGGAGTAGGGGGAGGCTAAGCAGCAGTGCTGCTATTCCTCCGTTGTCAGCTCTGGTGGTGTGTGGTGGCCTCTCGTTCGAATTGGCCTCTGGCTACTTCGCTAGTGTAGACTAGCGAAGTAGTTTATTGCTGGTAGGTCTTCTGGGGCAGGCTGCCGCCTGCCGGTGCGCCACTCTTCATTCACCCACTTCACTGTGACCTCAGTGATGTGGTCCCAGTCCGAGGGGGTGAAGATGGGGCGGCTGTTCAGCAGTTTCAGCTCCTTCCGTGTTACGGCCTCGCACAACAAGCCACGCCTGCGGCGATGGTCGCACGGTACGTGCGGAAGAGGTGGCTTCGCGTGCGCCGGCGTGAAGGGGTACGGGTTGTCCCCGTGAGGGTACGTCCCGTCCTTCAGCGACGCCACGATCTTCTTCAGGAAGGGCTGCACGCTCCGCTCGTCAGGGAGCGGGAGGGGCAGTCCTTCGTCGGTTGCCGCTTCTTCTTCATCGTGCGAAGAAGCGGGCGGCAAGTCGTCATCAGTTTGTTCTTCTTCTGCATCCGTCTCCAGGCCAGGAGACGGTGCAGGCGTCCCGACGTCCACTTCCATGCGAGTCGCCGCCTGCATTGCTGCAGGAGGCGAGTCGGTGGACGTCGGGGTGGACGTCTGGGTGGCGGCATCCACCCGCGATGGCTGCTTCACAGGGGCGGGGGGAGCTGGCACAGGCGGCGCCTTCTTGAGAAGCCGCAGCTCCTCCCGCAGCTGTTGAAGCTGTCGGTGGACAGCCACCAGTTCGTCCTTAGTTGCGGCCCTTTCGGCCGCGATGGCAGCTTGTAAGTCGGCCAGCGCTTGGTCGGTTGCCGCTTCGACGCGGCACGACGCGCGCCCCTCGCCGGAGCGGGGAGGCAGTGCGGCCGACTTGGCGCCAGGCACCTCAGAGCTTGCTGTGGTGTGCTGCCGACGGTAGCTGCAGCTGCGCGAGTTGGCGGCGTGTGGACCGCCGCAGTTCGCGCATCTGCTGGGCCCTCCACGTGGTTTGGGGCAGCTACGGGTGTCGTGTGCCGCCGCGCATTTTAAACACGCGACTGCATTCCGGCAGACACCCGCCACATGCCCCAACTGCTGGCACCTGTAGCACTGCACACCTTGCAGTGATCGCCGCTTGTGCTTCGGCTTCTGTGGTCGCCTGCGGCCGCGGGAGCTCCCCAAGGCACTGATGAGGTGATCCAGCGCGGCTGCCAACTTGTTGCCTCTGCGTCCTGCCATACTTGCGGTTGGAGCGAACAAAGGCGTGCGCGAGCGACGTAACGGTGCGAGCCGTAGCGAGTCCAGCAGCGGAGTGTGGGCCGCACCCGCCGCTACCGCAACACCCCACCTTTACCAGCTCGCCCTGTTGCGGCCGCCGACCAATGGGGCGCGCGCGCAACCGGCCGCCGCACCCGAGCCCATAAAGGGACCCCCACCCTAGTCCCGCCGCCACGCACTCCGCTGCTCGACTCGCTGCGGCTCGCACCGTTACGTTACGTGTTTCAACTAGCCAAACGCCATGTCCGGACGCGGAAAGGGAGGCAAAGTCAAGGGCAAGTCAAAGTCCCGCTCAAGCAGGGCTGGGCTCCAGTTCCCGGTCGGCAGAATCCACCGCCTCCTGCGCAAGGGAAACTACGCCGAGCGCGTCGGCGCCGGGGCGCCCGTCTACCTCGCCGCCGTCATGGAGTACCTCGCGGCTGAGGTGCTCGAGCTGGCCGGAAACGCGGCCCGCGACAACAAGAAGACGCGCATCATCCCGCGCCACCTGCAGCTCGCCATCCGCAACGACGAGGAGCTCAACAAGCTCTTGTCGGGCGTCACCATCGCACAGGGTGGTGTCCTGCCCAACATCCAGGCCGTCCTGCTGCCAAAGAAGACCGAGAAGAAGGCCTAAACAGAGAGCGCGGCGCTGCGCTTGCGTGCTCCCTGCACGCAAACGCGCCTGCCTTTGCCTTGCCGGCTCGGCTCACAACAATCGGCCCTTTTCAGGGCCACCACACAAACCTACGTCCAAAGCAAAGTTTCCGTCGTCCGTGCTCGCCGCACTTTACACAACACGTCCACATACATACATTGCACAGCCAGCGCCGGCGCACGTCCGCCATCTTGTCCACAGCCCGTGTGGCCGAACGCGCACACATTTTGTCGTTTCTCTCTTTTTGTCTTTTTTGTTTCTGCACCCCTCCGCGCACGCACAGAGTCGCGTTCCAAACGACAACGACATCAATACACCGATAATGTGATGATCATTGTTAGCATTATAATGTTTCAATTAAAGGGGCGCGCGTGGCACAGACAAAAAAAAAAAAAACCAAACAGCTGATCCGATCGATCGATCGATCGATCGATCGATCCGGCCCGCCCGCCTATGCCCACGCCACAAACAAACAACAAACCACGCACACACTGGACTCAGCCGCGCCCATCGCGTCAAACTCAAAAACTAACGCACGCGCAGCAGCAGCAGCAGCAACAACAACAACACGCACAGGCAACACAGACTCTTTCGCACTTTTCAATCTCCGAACAGTGTGGTGGCCCTGAAAAGGGCCGTTTTCGTCTCTCCCACCAAGCACGGGCACGGCACGGCCGCGGGAAGGCCACAACGCAGCACAGCACACCGGCTGGCTGGCTGGCTGGCTGCCTGCCTAACCGCCGAAACCGTACAGGGTGCGCCCCTGCCTCTTCAGGGCGTACACCACGTCCATGGCCGTCACAGTCTTGCGCTTGGCGTGCTCAGTGTACGTCACCGCGTCGCGGATCACGTTCTCCAGGAACACCTTCAGCACTCCGCGGGTCTCCTCGTAGATCAGACCAGAGATGCGCTTCACGCCGCCCCTGCGAGCCAGGCGGCGGATGGCGGGCTTCGTGATGCCCTGGATGTTGTCGCGCAACACCTTGCGGTGCCGCTTGGCGCCACCCTTGCCCAGCCCCTTTCCTCCCTTGCCGCGGCCTGTCATTCTTCTTCCTTCCTCCTCCTCAAAGCAAGCAAGCGAAAAAACACAAGCGCCAGCTCCTCACCCGGCGCTAGCGAGTCGGCTACGGTGCGAGCTCTCTGCCGCCGCCCCCCTATATAGACTCTGGCCCGCCCTCCCCCCACCACGCGCACCGAGGGCATATAAGCGCGGCGCGGGGCCGCGCGGGCCCGTTGTCAAGGCAGCACCGGACGCTTCGTGTACCGCACGCACCTCCACGCCGCTCTTCCGCTATGGCCCGCACAAAGCAAACGGCCCGCAAGTCCACCGGCGGAAAGGCGCCGCGCAAACAGCTCGCCACCAAGGCGGCGAGGAAGAGCGCGCCCGCCACCGGCGGCGTCAAGAAGCCCCACCGCTACAGGCCGGGCACCGTCGCCCTGCGGGAAATCAGGCGCTACCAGAAGAGCACAGAGCTGCTCATCCGCAAGCTGCCGTTCCAGCGCCTAGTGCGCGAGATCGCCCAGGACTTCAAGACCGACCTGCGCTTCCAGAGCTCCGCAGTCATGGCCCTGCAGGAGGCCAGCGAGGCCTACCTCGTCGGCCTCTTCGAAGACACCAACCTGTGCGCAATCCACGCCAAGCGCGTCACCATCATGCCCAAGGACATCCAGCTCGCGCGCCGCATCCGCGGCGAGCGCGCCTAGAAACCGCGCCGCGCACGCGCGCCCGCCCAACAAAAACGGCCCTTTTCAGGGCCACTAACATCTCTCCGTCGCGAGCAAAACTTTTGTCGGTCTTGCCGCCCCGCAAAACAACAACAACCAATTCCCCTCCCGTCCACAGCCGCTCTCGCCAACAATCGACGTCACTCCCATCCCTCACAATACACACACACAACAGCCGGACGACGTCACCACACACCACGGGTGGCTGGCCGCCGCCGTCTCCGAGGCGCGCGCACGCTACGCTACACTACAACGTCAACGCCACCGCGCCTTCCCAATTCCCGCCGGCCACTTCCACGTCTCACGTCCCCCCGCCGCTTTGAGAGAGAGAGACACAACACACACACACAAAAGACACGACATCCGCAAAGCAAGCAAACACACAAACAAACTAGAGTCTCCAGAAACATACATGAGCAACCAAACGTCGGCCGCCGCAAAAAAAACAACTACAACAAAAACAAATAAAATAAAATAAAAAGACCAACAAACGGCCACAACCGCTCCGCTACCGCGCGCCGCCGCCTACCGCCACCGGCACCACAATCCAACCACCACGGCACGCAAACAGTACCCACAAGGGTCTCACACACAACCAACCACACCGGCGCATGCACGACAATCAACGCCTTCCCGACGTCCTTTGATGGCCCTGAGAAGGGCCGTTTTGGGCCGCGCGACAGCCGCAGCCGTGCCATCGCGCGCCACTAAGACGACGCGGGGGAGGGCGGTGGGGGACGACGGCGTCAAGCGCCAACCCCTCTCCCTTGCCTTTCTTTAACTTTACTACTTTACTTCTTCTTCTTGGGCGACGCCTTCGCCTTAGACGGCGTCGTCGCCTTCTTCGGGCGCGGCGCCTTCGGCTTCTTCGTCGGAACCTTGGCGGCCTTCTTCGCCTTCGACGGCGACTTGGCCTTGGCCGGCTTGGCCGCAGCCGCCTTCTTCGCACCCGCGGGAGCCGCCGACGCCGCAGACGCCTTCTTGGCGGCGCCCGCCTTCCGACCGGTCGCCGCCTTCACGCCACCAGCCTTCTTTGCGCCGGCCGCGCGGCCGCCCTTCTTCTCCTTGCTGGCCGGAGCGGCGCGCTTCTTCTTCGCACCGCCGGCACGAGCCTTGCCGCCCTCGGCCGCCCCGCCGCCGGCGCCGGCAAGCTTGAAAGAGCCGGACGCGCCCTTCCCCTTCGTCTGCACCAGCTCGCCAGCCACGACGGCCGACTTGAGGTACTTCTTGATAAAGGGCGCCAGCTTCTCCGCGTCCAGCTTGTAGTGCGCGGCAATGTACTTCTTGATCGCCTGCAGCGACGAGCCGCCGCGCTCCTTCAGACTCTTGATGGCGGCCGTCACCATCTCAGAGGTGCGCGGGTGCGCAGGCTTGGCGCGCGGCTTCTTCGCAGACGCCGCAGACTTGGCCTTCTTCGTCGTGCCGGTGGCGGCGGGTGCCGCAGCAGTCTCGTTCGTAGCCGCCTGATCTGCCATTATTTCGACGGACGACGCGCGTACACACAACAACAGAACAGCGAGAGAGAGCGGCAAGGCGGCAAGCACGGCAGAGAATAGCCGCCGCGCCGCCAGGCCCAGCCAGTGTCGCGGGCGGGCGCGGACGGCCGAGAGAGCGGCCGCCACTCTGCGCGCCGCCGCGCCGCGCCTCCCGCGCTTGCTACCGCCCAACGTCCGACAGCCTGTGCGGACCAGCCCCAAACCTGCGCCGCAACCACCCGCGCCATTCAAACCACCGAGGATGGGGCTACACACGGCCACACCACAGTCGCCAACCAGTCGCCACGGCAGCGCCGCAAACCACGGCCAAACTGCAGCTACCGCGCGCCACAGCCTGGCTCGGCCCGCCGAGAATCGCCGCCCCCGCCCAAATGCCGCCCCCACAGCCCCAGCCGACGACCCGCCACAATGGCCAAACCTTCGGCAAAACTGGCGCACCGTCGCCGCGCCAGCCCGGCCAGCGCGGCCGCCGCCACAGCCACACAAGCGGAGGCGTGCGGCGATGACGGCCGTGCAAACGCACCTCCGCCGCCCCATCGCCCTCCCACCGTTTCCCGATCGGCCCGCGGCCGTCGGGCCACCTCGCCCGCCAACATTCGCGCCCGTTTCCCACAAAATTGCCCGCCGCAAAACAAAAACGAGCGCCGCCTGCGCAACATGGGCACCGGCCAACCGAGGCGCCGCCGCCCCTCGCCGCTTTAAGCGAGGGTGGCTAACCGCCATCCGCAACTACAGACGCACCGAATCTGCCTTCAAAAGCACACACCGACAGCCGACCTCTAACATTTAGACTCCGCAAGCCACCCAACGGTGTGTGGCGGAGGGCACTTCACGTGCCAATGTCATTTACCTCCCTTTGCTGTTCCAGTCGCGTATGGTTCGCGGGACGAACCGACAGTCTGCAAAAAAAACGCCTCCGTGCGCGCTCGAATCTCTCTAACCACATCCATTCGTGATCTCCTCGGGAGGTATACGCAATATATTCGATACCCCATCCAGAAACGCAATATCTCGAAACCTGGCGAGCAAGCTACACCGCGATGCAGAGCGCCTCTATTGCAGAGTCTGCCGCTTGGGTTTGTTAAACATCTCCGTAACGCTATCACGGTTACCAAATGACCCTGCGACGAAACGTTGGATCGTCTCCGTCGCCTCCGTCAACGCGACCTGGTACGGATCCCACACTGATGGGCAACACGCACGTATAGGTCGAACGAACGGGTGTTTTGTAAGCCACCTCCTCCTTTGTTGATGGACGACATTTGCTACGCATTCTCCCAATAAATCGCAACCTGGTACCCGCCTTACCAACAATTACTTTTGTTTGTTTTTTTTTTTGTTTTTTTTTTTTAATATGATGATCATCCCACTCCCAATCACTCCGCACGCATACTCCCAGATATTTTACAGACGTAACTGCTACCAGTGTTTGTCCCGCTATCATATAATCAATCATACAATAAAGGGTCCGTCTTTCTATATTATTCGCAATACATGTTAAGGGACAGTTGCCACTCCCTGCACCACGTGCCTATCCGCTGCAGATCGTCCTGCATTTTTCGCTGCAACTTCTCTGTATACTACAGCATCATCCGCGAAAAGACGCATGCAACGTCCGACACTATCTACTAGGTCATTTATATACATTGTGTGTGAAGAGCAATGGGTCCCATAACACTCCCCTGTGGCACGCCAGAGGTTACTTTAACGTCTGTAGACGTCTCTCCATTGATAACACAACATGCTGTGTTCTGTTTGCTACAATCTCTTCAGTCCAGCCACACACACTTGGTCCGACATTCTGCAGACACTTACTTTGTTTATCAGGCGACAGTGCGGAACTGTATCGAACGCCCTCCTTCCGGATGTCAACCAAAATGGCATCTACCTGGGAGCCTGTATCTAATATTTTCTGGGTCCCATGAACAAATAAAGCGCGTTGGGTCTCACACGATCGCTGTTTCCGGAATCCATGTTGATTCCTACATAGTAGACACTGGGTTTCCAAAAAACGACATGCTACTACTCGAGCATAAAACATGTTCTCACATTCTACAACCGATCGACGTCACAGATATAGGGCCTATAGTTTTGCGCATCTGCTCGACGACCCTTCTTCAAGCCCGGGACTGCCTGTGCTCTTTTCCAATCATTTGGAACCCTCCGTTCCTCTAGAGACTTGCGGTACACGGCTGTTAGGAGGTTCTGTCGCGTACTCTGTGTAGGTAGAATCGAATTGGTATCCCGTCAGGTCCAGTGGACTTTCCTCTGTTGAGTGATTCCAGTTGCTTTTCTATTCCTCCTTGGACACTTATTTCGATGTCAGCCATTTTTTCGTTTGTGCGAGAAGGAACTGCAGTGCGGTCGTCCTCCGTGAAACAGCTTTGGAAACAGGTGTTTAGTATTTCACAGCTTTACGCGTGTCATCCTCTGTTTCAATGCCATCATCATCCCGGAGTGTCTGGATATGCCGTTTCGAGCCGCTTACTACTGATTCAACGTACGACCACAACGTCCTAGGATTTGATTTGATTTCCTGTCACGTCGGTACATGGAATTTTACTTTCGCATTCACCGGACGCTTCACGCATAGCCCTCCTTACGCTAACTTTGGACATCGTTTAGCGTCTGTTTGTCTGAGAGGTTTTGGCTGCGTTTCAACTTTGAGTGAAGCTCTCCTTGCTTTCGCTATAGTTTCCTAAACTTTGGTTGTTGTACCGCGGTGG